>NC_081179.1:918546-1128546 GCF_012432095.1 Onychostoma macrolepis
GAAGAATGCTAGTAGGAATGTGGTCTCTTAAGGTTCGATCTGTCTCGGGATGTAGATAGCCTGATCGTATAGAGAGGATGCAGAGGTTAAATAGTTCAGTGGTTAACACAGGTTCTTGTTTTCGTAAGCCTTTAATAGCACGGATGTATGAGAATGAGAGATAGCAGGGCAATCTGACTCTATTTTAGCCTAGACTTAAACTGCTGATTTTGTCTGGCCAGAGGAGAATGACACTATTTCGACACACTATTTCTCCGTCTAAATACTGTAAAGCTCATATAAAGCCACCCAACTTTATATCAAGCTGATGTAAAGCTGCTTTGACACAATTTGCATTGTTAAAAGCGCTGTACAAATAATAGTGACTTGACTTGACTTGATTGTATCCAATGGTTTGTTCATAGAAGAAGTTGATCCCTGATAAGTAGGTTTAGAAGCACACCTGTGGATCTTAGGAAGGAATGAGCGTAAGATATTGAGTTGTGAATGGATAGCACGTCGGTTGATGGGAAAGGAAGCTGATAGAAGGAACGGTAAGCTTTGAGACAGTTCCAGCCAATGAGGTACGCTGGAAGCGTGCTTGGGGCAAGGCAATTAAGAATGGCTTCTTGAGAAGCATGTTTGATTTCTGATCTGTGGTGAGGCCGGAGTAGGATGAAGGTTGATTCTGGAGCCAAAGTCTGAATTTCTGTAATGAGAAATGAGGCGAAGAGTCGGTTATGAGATTAAGGTGTCCAGGTATGTGAGTTGCTCAGAGGAGGAACTGTTGTTGAGCGGAGATTAAGTGAGCCTGCACATGAATTGCATGATAACTGCCGAACGTGATCTCCTTGTTATAATTTTGACTACAGCTGCATAGTCCCAGTAGATGAGTATTGATTTGGACCATTCGTACCCCCAAAGGATGGCTGCTATGATTATGGGATATATTTCATAATGCGGTGGAGACTGCGCTTGACTGCGGATTGAGGGAACTGAACTCTGGAGGTCATTGGGAAGCAACCCAGCGCCCACCATAATAACTGCTGAAGTCTATTGAGGGCGCTGCATCAGTGTATAGTTGGATGTAGCCGAGATGAGAGATGTAGTCATTATGGAAAAAACGAAATGTCGTTCCATGATGAGAGGTGTTGTTGCTGGAGGTGCATTTCCATTGCATGCTATCTAATGTGACTCTGTCGTGGACAGGGCTGGACTGGGACAAAAAATCGGCCCTGGAATATTTTGGTCCAGGCGGCCCACCACCACTTCTCTCTCTCTTTCTCTCTCTCTTTCTCTCTCTCTAACCCTTTAAGGGTTGGGAGATAACCTGGTAGAAATGTGTCAATCGTTTTGAGCATCATGATGTAAGCTTATCATTTAAACGCGTTTTAAGCATTGTGGTTTAAAAACACATTTTTTTAACTGCTCATGGACATTAAGCAGTAGGACAGAATTCATTTTGGCAAATGTGTGTGTTAAGACGGTTTCAGCCTGATACGTGCAGCAGGCACCTGCTCATACAGCGGAGACGTTATTTTTTGCGCTTAACGTTCTTAAGTGCTTAAACGTTCAAATACACGTCATTTGTGTCTTACATGAACGTTAATAGTTAAAGTCAAGATAAAGAATGTAGTAGGGTATATGAGATCCTGTATAATAGTGTATTTTTGTCATACTATGGAAGTCACGAGGGTCCAGCAACTGTTTGGTTACCAGTATTGCCGCAAATATATTCTTTAGCGGTTCAGCAGCAGAAGGAAACTCATACAGGTTTAGAACAACAACAGAATTTTCATTTTTGGGTGAACTATTCCTCTAAAGCAGCCTAATATAGCTGCTGTTGTCATTTGTGTCAATAATGTAAATCAAACATCAGAAAGAAAATCACTCACTGTCCTTGACTGAATCACTTTTGTAAAATAAATAAGAATGAATGTATATTGAATTTATACATTGAAGACTATTCACTCAATTTGTACATTTACTTTATACAATAATATCTTATTCAGTGCTTTAAGTTTTTCAAGTAGGTTGATTTCTTCGTTCTATTGTAATTTGTGACGGTTTACTTGACGTCAGTAAGCTTGTTTTACTTAGGCTAGTATATTTTTGTGATATTGAAATTGGTAACAAGAATTGTGAAGTTTCAGTGCATCAAAAATTTTGATAGGATAAAAATCCCATTTAAACCTATATATATATAGGTTTATTTATTGCTTTCAATAACGTCAACTGATTCTAAACATACTCCTTAACTTCATTACAGTTTTTTGGGTTTTTTTTTTTTGTCAACGCATGTTCATAATTTTCAGTGAGAAATAAATAATATGCCTCACATGAGAGAAAGTGTGAGTGCAGGGACAGTCTATGGCATAAACAGTCGGTTCTGTGCAGCCTTGCTTTAAAAGGAAGTTGTGATCACTTCTGTTTCATTCATCTTTTACAGATCACTGACACAGGCACTCCGCTTCACATGCTATCCGCATGTCCTTTATTCACTTGCATTACTCAAACCATTAGTGTCCCCTAGTGGCACTCATCAGTACATCTTCCTGTTTTTTAAAACTCTCATCTCCTTAACATTCTTAACCTTTTAACTATTTAACAATGTGTTTCCTTCCTCAATTATTTGTTTTCTTTTAGTTTCCTTTTAGGTTAGTCTGCTTACACATTTAACACTTCAGCACTCCTCAGTAAGTCTTTTTGGCTTATCGATTAATCTCCTTGGCCTCTCATCCTCTCCTGTATTTAGAGATAATAGCAGTGTGCTGTCTGTAGGAGAGTTATTTGGGGTACTCTCTTTATTCTGTTCTGTTGGAGCCACAGGACAATTGAGTCCAACATCCTCGTTGAATTCTGTTTTAGGAATTTTTAACAAATCCCTCCTGTTTGAAGAGTATTACCATACTCAGTGAGTACTTCATATGATCTAGGCATGATCTCCTTCAGAACCTTTGCTTTAGGTCCCCATTTTCTATCACATCTTACTCTCACCAAATCTTTAGATCCCAGTGGGCGTAAAGGTCTTGCGGTTTTATTGTATGCGACGTTAGAGCTGCATTTCCTAGGTGCAAGCTGGTCTTTGTTTTGTAGCAGATGTTCTGCAGGAGACTTCCCACCTTCTAAAGGTGTTGACCTGTAGTTCAAGATTGCAAGGTGAGGATCTTCTCTTGCTTCAGCTGCTTTCTTCAACAGATGTTTCACAATCTGCACCGCCTTTTCGGCTGACCCATTTGACTGTGGGTAATATGGACCTGACGTTATGTGATCGAATCCATACTGCCTTGGAAACTCTTTGAATGTCAACCCAGTGAATTGAGATCCGTTGTCACTGACTACACTACAGTGTAAAGCGCAACTTGAGCAGAAGTTTCAAATGGTGGGTGTGTGGAGTGTACAGTCAATCATAAATCATAGCACGTCAGCTTTCTTAACCGCGGCTTGTGTAACTGTTACTGTAAATGCATACGAGCATCATCACTGTGTCTCTCGGGCTTGAACTGATTGTGTTCAGCCAATCACAATGCACTGGGTCAGATGTCCAGTCAGAGCAGGCTGCTCTTGTCTGGGGGATGGGCTTTGAAGAAAACAATGCGTTTGAGAGCGGCTGGTCATCAATGTACAGTATGTAAAAAATGAAATACACAAAATAATGATCTTTAAAAATAACATCATATGACCCCTTTAATGGCATTGAATCAATATCACTTTTGCACCCACAATTAATGCTGAAAAAATTTAAAAAATTTCAACAAACCACCATTATTGTGATCAGTGTCTGCTGTAGTTGGGCTCCTGACTCTTGATTTTCATTACGTTATTTTTTTTTTCAGTGCTTACAATTTTGTTTCAATATAAACATTTGTGTATTAATAAAGAAAGATGTTTTATGTTAAACTGGAGTAGATTACATTTTGTAATGGTGTCAATCTGTAATAAAGTTGAAAAATAATACTAAATAATGTTGAAGTTAGGGTTTTCATATGTTGATTATTGATGTATAATTGATTCAGCAATTTAACTAGTTTTGTTTTATTTTGAACATTTTCTGTTAATTCATAGAAGTATGATAGCCATACCACTGTTTGAATCTCACACTGTAGTGTCACACATTATTCACACATAAATAACACAACACACCTGTGAACAATTATTTAAATAACCTCACAATGACTACAGTCACCATCACCTGATCCTGATCCTGATGGATCTTAGTGTGTTGCCTCAACAAATGTATTTGAGCACATTGTTACAACAGACAATGAAAAACCTAACATTAAAGTACAAAAGTCAAGAACCCAACTAAAGCAGACTCTGATCACAATAATGGTGGTTTGTTGAAATTTCAACATTAATTGCGGATGCAATAGTAATTTTGATTCAGTGCAATTAACAAGTCAACTATTTTTAACATTGATCCAATGGTTGCTTGCTATCAGGGTAGATTCACTTTACAAGATTGACCATTAGTGATGACACTTGCAGTTAACAAGGATACTTATACTGTACCTGAAAAAATAGAAGCAGTTTATTATATTTTATTTTATTTGTCCAATTTAAAAAAAAAAAAACAATTCTATCTCAGTGTCATCAATGTACGGAGCCCCGCATGACATGCAAGAAAAAATAAATAAATCATGCACGATTTAGCAAATCGAGGGAACAAAATAGTAAATCGTGGACACGATTTAGCCTACTATTTACATTTTTTTCCTGCATGTCATGTGCGGGGCTCCGTATCAATGCCTTTTCCGTGGGTCCTTAAAAAGTCTTAAATTTAATTGTATCAAATTTAAGGCCATAAAAAGTACAATGGGGACAGAAAGACAAGAATTGCCATATAGCTTAATGTGATTATTAAAATTAAAAAGGCTATTGTGATTTCACTGCACTGCTTTGTGTACTGCCGTTACCGGGGAAACTGTTATATTTATGCTGTTCTGAAAGCGCCACCTGCTGGCAGAGAATGAATTTGCTTTTTTTTTTCAGCCCTTCTTCTGGTTTAATATAATATTGGATATTAAACCAGCCATTAAACCATGAATATAATTGATACGTTTGACTCTTTTCTTAAAAAATGGTTTAAAGGCTGAAATGTGAAGTTTATTACATTATTTAAATTTTTTATTTATTTATTTTTTATTTTTTTTGGAAAACCTGTAGGCCTGTCTGAACTATAAATCATGCTTTTTACAGTCATTTTACAGTTTAATATGTTACCATAGACATTTCCCTACCCCACTCATTGCATTAATTTTATCTGTGCAGGTCTTAAAAACAGTCTTAAAATGTCTTAAATTTGAGCTTAAAAATCCCGCAGAAACACTGTGTGCTATAAAATAAACATGATTACATAAACAAGGAAAACAATTCAAAATGAATATTACAAAGGTGTACAAAACTTATATTTTTGTGCAAAAGATAAAAATATTCCAATTTTGGAGGCCATAATGTCAGCCATCAAACACTGAACTGGACTAGATCCAAAATGCAACAATCTGAACACAAAGAGGTCTGAGACATCATTGCTTAAGTGGACCAAAAAAAAAAGGATCTGAGTCCTCTTTCAGGAACAGCGACAGTGTGAACATAAAGAAAACTGGGTCCTTTTTCACTTAAAGGGGTCTGGGTTCGGTTCTTTTAAAGAGGACTCAAGTGTGAAAACAGCCTAAGAAGGTCAATTTCTGAGTGTAGTCAAAAGCGTTATTATCATGTATACAAAGTAAAGGATAGCAATGCAATGAAAGGTTGAGATAATTCTTCCAAATATAGGACACCACAATATAGGATATCATACACTTGTATAATACAACATGTTGAACATAAAGTACAACAGACTTAACACTATCTAAAATACAAGGAAAAGAGATATAAAAATACTACATATAATCTAACTCTTTATGATGATGTAGGTGGTTGCTTTTTTATTAGTTTTTCTTTATGGCTTTAATTTTAACTTTAGGAATACAAACTGCCAGATGAATTAGGTTTAGCAATGGGATTGTGTACAAAAGGGGAGTACAAGTCTTACCCAAGCGATTTGAAGCTATTCCAATTCAATCATGATTGGTTGATTTTTAATATATCTCCTTTTATGGAAATTCTTATGTAAGTTTCTGTTCTCCCTGTTATAACAACAAGAATGAAACTAGACCTTTGACAGTAAGCTAGAGTAGATCATCAGGGAGATCAACATTCAATACTGAAAAAAATCTCCAGAAAAAAATTAGAAATGAGTGAATCGGGTAAGTGATTTATGAATAATATTTTAAATTGGTTTTAAAGTAACATGAATATGCAATAAGTATAAACTTTTTCTTTCTTTTTTTTAACAGAGGCATTACTGTCAGGCAATTACTTTTCCAGAAGTTCTTATGACACTCATGATGTTTTATCGAGTAAGTGATTTATATTTTCCCACATTTTATTACAGAATGTGATGCTCACAAGTTTAAAAGCTTCTAATGTGAGCCTGAAGCACAAAACCAGTCTTAAGTCGCTGGGGTATATTTGTAGCAACAGCCAACAATACATTGTATGGGTCAAAATTATAATTTTTTCTTTTATGCCAAAAATCATTAGGATATTAAGTAAAGATCATGTTCCATGAAGATATTTTGTAAATTTCCTACCGTAAATATATCAAAACTTCATTTTTGATTAGTAATATGCATTGCTAAGAACTTCATTTGAACAACGTTAAAGGCTATTTTCTCAATATTTTGATTTTTTTTGCACCCTCAGATTCCAGATTTTCAAATAGTTGTATCTCAGACAAATATTGTCCGATCCTAACAAACCACACATCAATGGAAAGCTGATTTATAAATCTCAATTTTTTCTACTGCTTATGAGTGCTTTTGTGCTCCAGAGTTACAAATAAGATCTACAGTTTAGCCAAATGCCTTTGTATCAGCTCTCCACCTGCTTTGAGGAACAACTATTTAGAATATAATGATGGTTGTTGATTTGCAGCATCTGACTCTGACTCTGAGGTAAGGATTATTCTGGTAGGGAAGACCGGAACAGGCAAGAGTGCAACAGGGAACACAATTTTGGGACAGAAAAGGTTTCATTCAGAAGTTTCACCTGAAAAAGTTACAACAATGTGCAGCAGAGAATCTGTAGAGCAAGGAGGAAGAATAATCTCTGTAATTGACATGCCAGGGTTTTCCGGATCGCTGACTAAAAAGAAATGAAGACACATATAAAGGAGTGTGTTGAGCTGTCTGTTCCTGGTCCTCATGTGTTTCTGCTGGTGATCAATCTGGATGCGAGATTCACTCGGGAGGAGGTAAACACGGTGAAACTCATTCAGGAAAACTTTGGAGAAAATGCCGTGCGCTTTATTATTGTTCTGTTCACTCGCTCAGATCAGCTGGAAAATAAAACTTTGCATAAGTTTGTACTAGAAAGCCAAAACTTAAGGAAACTTACTTACAGCTGTGGTGGCAGATATCATGCATTCAACAATAAAGACAAGAGGAACCGCTCTCAGGTCACAGAGCTGCTGAAGAAGATTGACAGAATGATCCAGGAAAATGGAGGAACCCATTACACCAATGAAATGTTTGAAGAAGCTCAGAAAAGGATTAAAAGAAAAGAGATGAAGAAAAAGGCAGTAGACATTGCTTTAGGAGTTGGATCAGCCGTAGGAACAGGAGCAGCAATAGCAGGAGGTGTCGTCCTGGGAGTAACTGAGGCTGTGGTTGTATCTGCGGTTGTAGTTACAGCAGGGGCTGCATTAGCAGTAGGAATGGGTGCATCACTTACTGTGAAAAAAGTCAAGGAAAAGAGAGAGAGAGAAAAAAAACAATAGCAATCTCTTAAATTTTTCAATATGTAAATTTCCAGATCTGCTTTCCTTTCAGCTGTTGTTAAATAGGTGTTGTTGTTTAGTTTTTTTTTTTTTGTTTTTTTTGCTTGAAACTGGGACATTGTATGTGCTGTTTGCTTTTACTGTAAAACTTTTTTTTTTTTTTTTTTACTTTAAAAGGGAATCAGATATTATTGTTTGTTCAAACTTTTAGTTTATGTCTGAACATGTCCTTAACATAAATGTAATGTAGGTTTAATGTAACATTTCTATTGTGCTATTTGACTACTTGTACTGCATTATTAATTGGTATGAATATAGTAAATGATTTTGCTCCATTTTCCTGTGTGTGTGTGAGAGAGAGAGAGAGAGAGTTAGTGTGTGTGAGTGTGTGTTAAATTCAATTCACATTAATTTGTATTGCGCTTTTCACAAATCCTTTCAAAGCAGCTTTACAGAAAATTAACGTTTCACCATTATATTTAGTAATAGCTATCAATGTCAATTTGATGTCAATATGGCAGAAATCTACAGTAAAAATCATGCAGTTAGTTAATAAAGTAATCAAACAGATTGTGGACATTGTTAACTGCAATGATTATATGTTGCGATCAAACTTATAGCAAAATTTGTTAGTTTTGTATGATTTCCCAGGGTTAGCATCATCTGAGGTCCTCTGAGGGGTTGGCATCATCTCTTCTCAGATCTCTGTAAGGGCTGGATCCAGACTGAAGCTTGTGTAATTCAATGACAGAGAAGCAAATAGAGACAACATTAGCATATAGCTGCACAGTAAAAAAAAAAAAAATTGTCGTTTTTACAAAATAATTTTGGCAGCTGTGGTTGCCAGAATAATTTTGTAAATACAGAAACAAACTGTAAAATGTACAGTATAAAACTGTAATTTACAAACAAGGAAATTTGAATGTAAATCAGTAAATTCAACAACGCACACTGCTATTAAAATCTGTTTTGTACCTTTAACATACTGACAACCACCACAATAATGCAAGTGAGAGGAAGCCACATGAAGAATCAAAGCTCATCACAAGTAGCTTCGCCACAAGCAGAAGTATATACTAATATACAGAAGGTGCACAGAGTCATTCATGCAAACACAAAACACCCTCACGGTAACACACATGATACTTAAATAATGCAATAAACTTTCATTAAACAACAGAAGATGTAGCATAAAGCCCAAATGCACATAACTGATAACAAAAACTATTAAAAACATGATTATTTAAACAAAATACTTTCAAATGTGGAGAGTCACGCAGGGAATTCTGGGAATATCAGTTTACAGTTTTTGACTGTAAATTTTACATTGATTTGTTATTTTTACTTCAAAAAACTGTACAATTTACATAATTATACTGTAAAATTACATGAAATGTCTGGTTAGATCTTGTACTGTTTTCCCCTGTATATAGTACGGGAACTTACTGTTAAGATATTAACAGTTCATAGCGTTTTTACAAAATTGTACAGTTAAAAGTACACTTATTTTTTTACAGTGTGTTGTTCCAACCAAGCAGAAATAATGTGTTCAACCCAAGTAATTAATAAGAATTATAGAACTTCAACAAATCCTAAATCTATTATTATTATTACTTCTGCAAGTGAGACAATTTTACAAAACTGTCTTGGCTTGCAGCTTGGCAGTTAATCCATATATGCACTAAAAACACCAAAAACATAAACATGAAAAAAAAAATACAGCATAAGCAGGTCTTCTGTTGGTTCTAGGTTTAGTTCTGACATACCAGAGTAAAAACAGGCTTGTCTACGCATATCTTGACTGTTTTTTTTTTGTTTTTTTCAGATCGTTGTGTATGTGATCAGTATTAAATTATTTTTGATGTTGTTGTTTTTCTTCTAAAGTGACACAAAAAATAAACAGGGCTGAAATAGAGGAACAGGTCTGGTTTTTACGGGAAATCTCAGCAGAATAATTGAAGAAGACCTGGGGGTACGTTTACAGTACAAATACAGTACATTTTTAGTTCAGCTCAGTCAGTGTTTTTTTAGTTTACACGGAACAGATTCCAACATGTCTGTGTTTTTGGTTACATTGACCTTTTATGTTTGATGTTCATTTGTTTCTGCAGCTAGATCAGCACAAAGTTACTTTTCACTGAAGTAACAGACCACTGCAGCTATTGAAAAGTGAAGTGTGACGTGTGGCCAAGTATTGTAACCCATACTTGCATTTAACCCATCCTAAGTGCACACACTCACACACACCGTGAACACACACTCAGTCGTGGTATTAAAGGTGGAGAGAGTGCTGGTTATTCACTCCCCCCACCTACAATCCCTGCCTGACCTGAGACTTGAACCCGTGACCTTTGAGTTACGACTCCATGACTTCCCCATATTGTTCACTGAGTGAAGCAACCACAACCCAACCATCAGCACAATGCTTACCACAAAAACTTACCAGAAACACTTTTAAATATGAAGCATAACTGGACATTAAACGATCAGTGTTTTTTTTTTTTAAACAAAAATAAATAAATAAATAAATAAAAACATGAAATAACACTTAATTTCAACATTTACACTATTAATCAAGCCCTTTGCAAAGTGTGCTGTGAATTAGAAATCCACTGCCTTGTTTCAGTTAATGCAACAAAAATTATTAATGTAGTCAACTTTTATATATATTTAATTGGGCTGAACACAATAAAATTAAGATTCGACAATAAAATTAAGATTTGCTTTAGTTCATTTCATTTTTTTTTTTTTTTTTTTGAACAACAGCTTTACAGAAAATTGAAGTTTCTCCATTATATTTAGGAGTAGGTTATTAGTGGTGACTATGGCAGAAATGTACAGTAAAAATCATGCAGTTAGTTAAATTACATTTAATAAAATAGATGGTGAACACTACTAACTGCAATGATTATATGTTTTTTTTTTTATTAATTAAACTAATATTAAATTTACATTAAATAAACACAAGATTGTTATTCGCAGCAAAGAACAATACCCAAGTTCTGAGTATGTCTATGTCAAATTACCTAAAGCATATCTTTACAGTCTTAAACTAATGGACTCTTTATTTTAGACATTATTATAGACATTATTATAGACTCAGAACTCTACAAATGGTTGTTTGCTTTTGTATTCCATTGTTGCTTTACACAATAACAGATCTTGTGTTGTTGTGTTCCACATCACCTCTCACAGGATCACTTTCACCTGAAAGTAAACATGAAGGAGTTTCCAAGACTTCCAATGCAGCAGACCGACCCAGAATCTGATAAATCATGTTGCATTTTGTAGTTAAATGCATTATATGACAGCCTCACATAATCTATAGAAATATAGTCACACAGTGACAAGTGTTACAGCATTCAAATTTACTACCATAATGTTTACTATCACATATTATCTTCTGATGCCTCTCAATGTAAAAATGCTCCCAAAAATGAATTTAAAATGGAGTTTGGTTTTGACATACTTTGCGTTTTTCTGTATGTTTCTGCACATTGTTAGAAAATTTGACAATTTTTGGAAGAGTTTGTAATGTATGTTTTCCAAACAGTGAAAGTGAAGCTAAAAACAGCTCATAATCGTGCAAACATCTGCAGGATCTCATCGAAATCCGCTTTAAATCTTAAATTGCTTCTGTGAAGTTTGGAGCGCAGTTTCCAGGTCTATTTTGTGGATCCACTGAAGATGAATAAAACACATGTTTCTGTGCTGAACTCAGAGGAGGACTTCATGAACACCACAGTTGAGGAGTTCAAAAGAAAACTCTTTCCTGAAGACGACATTTGATTTTATTCTCCTCTAAAACACTAGATGGCATGAAAACCCTTCTGAAAAAAACAAAACAATAGACATCATCACAGAATCTGTAATGGTTTTAGTTATAATGGGACTTGTATTGGTTTTAATGGTAACTGTAATGGACTCTGTGGGTCTCTGCTGGTAATTGTTCGTCTTCTATTGGTGGCTTGTTAAAACCAATAAATCCTAATGGAATATGTCCCAAAACACACTACAGAAAACCATTATTTAATGTTTTAATGGTTAAAAGTTAATGGTTTGTAATGTTTGTACTGGAAACCATTAGAATTGCTGTGATGGTTTCTATTGTTTTTTTCGTTACAGCATCCATTCTCCAAACCGTTTATCCTTGATTTTCAGTTTTGTTCAAGGTAATTAACCCGTTTTTAATAACTGAAGAAAAAGTATGGTGTTTGTGGTAAAAAAAAAAAAAGTGCCCTTGTGTTGTGTCTAAATGCACAATAATTAACACGATATAATGCATAGCTGGATGATTTTAACTTGTTGACATGGCATGGTTGGATTAAAAAGATTAATATAAGAGATAATCACCATATTTATAATGAAACAGTCAGTCTTATAATATAATACAGTAAAGGCATATTAAATACTTTTATTTATCAAAATAAGCAGAAAATAGCTGGCAAAAGCACATTTTCCTTAAAACATTAACATGAAAACATTATTCTGCAGCCATATCTTAATAAAGAAGACTTGATCGTGACACACAGGTGTTTGCTGTTCCTCGTGTTGTTATAGTTGTGTTGTGCTTCTACAGATAAAGGCTGTGTTTCAGTGCATTAACACGACTCTGTTTCACGCTGATCGAACACTTGGCTCTTACGCGTTAAACACGATGATGTTATTGAGGGGTTTATGCCACCACCAGTCCATGAAGGTATGTGTTACAACAGCATTTGTAATTATTTAAAGCATCTCTTAATAGTCTTAAAACTGATCTTAGACATCATGATAGAGGAGGCCGGGGCTAGTTGTCACAAAGTCCACAAATGCTTGTTCTCTTGCAAACATTGGTTTGTTTGCATTTTTGATGTTTCTTGAGTTTTGTGACAACATGCTCTTTATGAGATATCGGCTACACTATATCTGTCCAGTGAGCAATAACAGTTTACAAGTTCAAAAGTTGTCTACAGAAATTGACAGAAAGTCACAACTAGTCCAAGTTTCCCTTTCATGGCAATATAAATTGAAATTTTATCCTGATGAGTGTAAAAGACCTTTGCAACTTCACACAATTAAAGGTACCGAAAGACAGATTAATGGCAACAAAACTCATTCAGCGTCAGACAGGTTTTTTCTTGTTCTGTTCCAAACATCAGAACTACAAAGTCCTTTGAATGTGGTGAAGTAATATCCAGGACTGAATCTATGGAGAAAATAACTCTGAACATGTAAATGCATTAGACTCGAACTGAATTCACAGAGGAGGTTTTAAGAAGGTTTCAGTATTAATTAGTTCAGTGCATCACTGATGAAAGAGAATTATAAATATATTTGTAGAATATTGGTTAAGCTTCAACTAATAGAATGTCAAAAAGACATCCGCGTACTTCCGAGTCAATGCATAACTTTAATTCTTAATAACTGTCAATAACTTAATAACTGTTATAATATCAGAGGTGAAACTGTAAATTATTGAACTAATATTCATTTTAATGGTATCATGGCCAAAAAAAAAGGGAAAAGACAGAAAAAGAAACAAGAATGTGGCTAAAACTGTATAAAAACACGATTCAATCAAGGTATAGCTTTAAGCATAAAAGGTTCATGGGTGTATAAACCAAGTGACTTTACAAACATTTGACATTAAATCATTCAGTGTCTATTTCAATGCGCTGCAGATTTTTCCAGATAGTCTAACACTCTTTTCACATAATTAAATATTCTCTAATGCAACCTGTTACATTTCTTAATTAGAGTAATAAAATTAATACTGACTTGTCGACAGCAAGAAGGCAGAGAGAGAACCTGCACCAGCACCACTGACAGATGAAGAGGAGATGGTCAAGTATTGGAAGATTTCTAAAATGCAAAAGTAAAAAGAATAACTTTTGCTTTTGTATTTGTAGGAAATAAAGATGACCAAAAAAAATGTGAATAATTTGTGCTGATTTAACAGCTGTGGTTACGGCATCTCGTAGCTACTCCTCCTCCATACAGTAATCAGTTTCATTTTCAGAAGGTGAGATGGTGGAGATATGCTTGTCATCAATGCATCCAACCACACTGGAAATCCTGAAGGAAATTCTGATTATTGGGTTACTTCCAGACCTATCAAGTGAAGGTGATTTATCAGATTAGCCTCATTTAAACAGATTTCTACACCCCTGACTTACAGTCCTGTGAAACTCCTCTTTGATGGATTTGTGCCCAGGAAAAAATTCTCAGAATGAGTGTGAGAGGGATGCACACTTTCCTTAGAATCTGCATACAGGACTTATAATGTGCTCTGCATCTCCGATGTTTTAAAGTGCATTTTTCTTATTTTGCTAATTATCTGCCAATGGGGTAAGAAATTAAAAATATTCTTGTTTCCGTTTGCAATAAGATTATTTTCTTACGCTATGGCGGACAATTTTACTTGTTTTACGTAAAATGCACTTAGAAGGAAAATCCCCCAGGAAACAAGACTAAATATCTTAGACCATTTTTCATCTATAAAATGCATATTAAGAATTTGTAGATATTTGTACTTAAAATAAGACAAAAATACTCAGTAAGAAAAGCTATTTTGCAGTGTGAATAAATGATGTATTTAAACTTCGCTAACACTATAAAAAGGGGGAGGAGACCAAAAGAAACTCCGGGTTTACCGAAGAAAACCTGCTCCAGACCAGGTTAGGTTCACAGAGTAAGTTACCACAGTAACTGGTTCTGAGTATAAATTACCTCTCTTCCAGAAACGGGCTTGATTTACCCTGTTTTCCAGGGTTTGACAAACCTCCCATTTTGAAACGGAAAACCCTTCACTTAACCTCCTTTCTGAAACCAGCCCCTGGAGGAAGACTAGAGCTACTTCAGGACTAAATTAAACCTACCAGGAGGCAGGTTTAACTTCAGATTAACGTTGTGTTTCCAGTCTTTATATATCAAAATTATTGGCACCCTTGAACAAAGAAGCCTGTGAAAATAAATCTGCACTGTTTATCATTTTGATCTTTTATTCAATAAATAAATAAATAAATCACAAAACACTAACCTTTCATTAAAGTAATTTTTCATTAAAGTATTTTTTTCTCTAATACACACTGGCAACAATTAATGGCACCCTTTTATTCAACACTTTTTGCATCATCCTTTTGCCAAGATAACAGCTCTGAGTTTTCTCCTGTAATGCCTGAAGAGTTTGGAGAAAACCTGACAAGAGATCAGAGACCATTCCTTCATCCAGATTCTCTTCAGACCCTTTAGATTCACAGCTCCATGATAAACTCTCTCCTCTTCAGTTTTCTGTAGGGTTCAGGTCAGAGGACTGGGATGGCCATGGCAGAGCCTTCGTTTTGTACCTTTCAGATCATTGTCGTGTTTGAAGATCCATCCACGGCCCTTTATAAGGCTTTCTGACCCCAAGACTCAACTGTTTTCTGCAGTTCTCCAGCTGTGATCCTTGGAGAGTGTTTGGTCACTCAAACTATCTTCCTCACGTTTCATTAAGACAATAGACACAGACAAAATACTGATGGCAACATTTGTAACATTTCCTGTTGATTGGAACTCATTAATTATTGTCCTAATGTTGGAAATGAAAATGCTCAATGATTTAGCTCTTTTCTTTTTACTTTCTTCTATGTTGGTGTCAGACGCAAATATTAGACATGTTTTTAAAAAATCTTCTATCTATGACTGGTTCTATCTCGCAGCTTCATAAAATTACGGTTGAACCGCTGAAGTCACATGGACTGTTTTAACGATATCCATACTGGGTTTCTGTGCCTTGATCGTGGCTGCTGTCTATGGAGGGTCAGAAAGCTCTCGGATCTCATCAAAAATATCTTAATTTGTGTTCTGAAGATGAACAAAGGTCTTATAGATTTGGAACGACATGAAGCTGAGTAATTAATGACTGAATTTTCATTTTTGGGAGAACTATCCCTTTAAGCATAATGTTATGACAATGAAATGCAGCCTAACTCTATTAATATAACACTATAAACTGTATTGTTATTAAAGATTATAAACAAACACACACATAAATACACAGAAAAACACTTCTGGAAGAGGGCTGGGAAAAGTGGGCGGATTTTACACAATAGTGAAAGTAAAACTAAACGCAGCATGATGGCAGGTGTTCACTGAGTTTTAGTTTATCTTTTTTTTTTCCTTTTTTTTTTCTCCAGCATCCAAAAGCAAACACCTTATACTATAATTCTCCCAAAGCCCAGTATATTAAGAAGTCTGAAGTAAACAGGTTATAAACTGTTATAAAGAAAGCAGGAACTGCATTGATCTCTCTATTTTAACTTTATAAAATACTTCTAATGATAATTGACATGAGCTGCCCAAATAAACATGCTTTATTGATATTTAAATGAAAACGATCTTTTTCCAATGCAATTTAAGTTTCATTTTGGCTGTAGAAGACCGTTTTCCTGTAAATGCCCCACCTAATCAGAAACTATTTATATAGCTATGACAGCAGATGTCTGAACAGCAAAGGTTAACGAACAATACAACTGCTCTGGTGCTCAGACAGATAAGATCAACACATGACTAAATGTATGCAGATCAAGTTATCCATTATTCAAGACTGACAGGGTAGGATGGAAACGGTTTGATATATAGCTTATGTTGGCTCGAATTTCTTTTGGAAACAAAAGATCCAAGCTTCAGTTTTGGAAAGGAGGTGGAGGAGAGGATCAGTGTGCAATATACATCAGTGTTTTCATTTACAGTCTAAAAAGCATAGACAAGTTTCATTTTATGTATTTCTTTAATAGAAAAAAACCTTCTGCTTGCTGACTGACTAAATCAGATATCAAAAGTTAATGCCATGTTCTCCTTAAATATTCCCTTTGTTTTATTTTGCTGGTTTATGATACATATTTATAGTCATTTATATTTATTAATTTATTAAATATAAAAATAATAGAAAACATAACTCAAAGATATGTCAGTGAAGTATGTTTAATTTATTCATGATTTATTTCATTGTATTACAATATGATGATCATTTCAAAGCACTTGAGTGGTTTATATTAAACAGCTGGTATAATTTCACACTTCATAGGAAAGCACACTTCAATAACGGCGGGCACTTTGAGCTCCTTGTGTTTTGGGGCATATTTCATCAATGACGGTGATTCGTTTTGGATCCCAGACACAGTCTTCTTCGAGGCCGCTTGGCACCATGCCACATCCTGGAGGGCACCAGGCAGTGTCGTACCCCTGATCATGCCAGGTTTTCTGCAGTGGATGATACTGACGGTCAATCTTCTTCACTTTCCCAACCTTGACCTTCACTCTCAGAACCACTCTCTGGTTCTCAGGTAGATCTAAAGGGTATCTGGAGGCCTTCTCTAGATCTCGGCTGAGGTAGACGCCACGTCCAAGCATGCCACCAGAAGACTGCTTGAAGCCAGAGACTTTGATTTGTTCAGCAGCCTCCCTGGTTGTGCCATGATACATTCTGTAGACTTGATCACATACTGGTTCTATGTAACTCTGAAGGCATGGAGGAGCACCTGGACCCAAGTCATCTTCAGCCCACATGTTTGCACCTGGATACATTTTTGAAAAATTTATAGAAACTTTAGAAGAATTTTACCCAATCACTAGCAAACTACTTACAACGAAAGACAATGAGAAACAAAATAGCATTAAAAGTCACTTATATTAGGATATATTAGGCTTTTTAAACACTATGACCAACAAACTATGACCCATTTGCACAAAAAGAAAGTGGTGTCTTACCTCTGATGTCGCTTCTAAAGCTGGTCACTTCCTCCTGAAAGCAGGTGTATAAATAGCAGATCTTTCAGGGTGTGTCCATGATGAAAGGCGTTCCATTGAGTTTTTATAATTTCGTTATAAACAAATTTCCAGCGTAATTTAAGTTTCATTAATAATTAAAAAGTACTTATGCAGCTATGACAGAAAAGTTACACATAAATAAAATAAGATAGATAGATAGATAGATAGATAGATAGATAGATAGCTGTCAGAGAAAACATCAATGTGACACAGCACTGATATCGTTATTATTATTATTTTATGTTATTAGTATAATTTGTGTATTTGGAGGCTTGAGGTATAAATATCACGTACGAGCATTACACAAGAAGACAGACGAAGCTCCCTCTTTTCTAAATTTATTTGCAATTTTCATGTAACTGAACCACAAAAACAGTAAGCAGGCTTTAGCATTTATAAAGTATGCTTGTGTGCTGCTTTTACCTTTCCAAGAACAAATGCAGACTGAACTGAAGTGAAAGGATTTTAATGTGACGTTTATCCTGAGGAAATTCCTAGTCCAGCCTGCTTTTGATTACAATGGAAATCAGTAGACCTTTAGCCATAAAACATTCAAATATAGTCTTAAAAAACTATAAGTTTTAAAAGTTAAAAATGACTAGCTGTGTTGGCTATATATCCATACACTGAATGATATGAGGGGACTAGGGGTGACCCCTAATATTCGACGATTCGATGCTTCGATTCAAGGAGCCCGATTTGACTCTCAATCTCACAGTCGAATATTCGCGGGGTGTTATGATCATGCCATTTTGGCTATATGGGGGTGCTCAAATGTCTGATTTCACATAAAACTACCGGTTTTCTCCCAATAAGTTAATATACAGCCTATTATGATAATGCTGTAAATAAGAATCTGAAATGAAAAAAAGCTTTAAATAAATATTTTAACGTGCGTGAATAAATCCAACCACCCCTAATTTAAGTTTCACTTTCCATAATCCGTGACCTACAGAGGAGCATCTTGGCGGCAAGGATTTAAAACATTAACAACACTCAAACTGACACAGGCAGAGTGAAAGACTGGATTTTTTTTCGATCAGGTAGGGTACAAGTGATTTCAAAACATTTCAACATTTCATTTATTTATATCGTGTATGTATCTCGTATAAGATGCATTTGGTTGAGTCGCAGCGGTAAAGCGCTTTATTGAACAGTGATTATCTCTTCAGTGCGCAGCGCCAGCAGGACAAACAACTATACAGAATATTAATAACTATGACTGGGACTGTCATATACACATAACATTATAATGAGAACACTATTATAATAAAACGCTGTGAATTTTTAGAGTTCAGTTCCCGTGTTTCTGCACGTTGTTGCGTCAAGAACGTGTCCACAAAAGGAGTTCAGAGCCGCGCAGACACGTTCATGCATCGGGCCGTTTTGTGCATATAGCCTATAAGTTGTTATATTAACATTATTATATAATTATGTTGTATAAATAATGAAGCGTATTTTATATGAGATAAATGAGTTAAATCCCATTGATTTAAAAACCTTCTATCAAATGCTTCATTCTACTTGTCATTCAGCGCGCGCAGCTCAAAACAGAAATGCAGAACATTAATAGCTGTCATATACATGTCATATACTTCGCTGCGCGTCGGGCAGTTCTTCGCCTCCACGTCGTGCATTCAAATCGTTTAATGCACAGCTAGCCGTTGATTATCCCATTTATGCCATGGTCATTTCCCAGCATTCACATATTAAAGATGTTAGCAATATTTGTGCTGCAATATTTGACCGGAACGATAAAAATGACGGTTATTTTCGTCTGTATTACTATTCAACTGTAACTATGTTACTATGGTTACCAATGTTTATAGGAAGCGCATTAATATAGGACGTGATTAAACTGACCTGGAACTACCTGTGCAGTTCAACGAATTTAATCAACACCTGCCAGCCAATCAGAATCCAGTATTCAGACAGACCATGGCATAAAACGTTATAATGAGAGCACTATTGTAAAAAATGTTGTGAATTCTGACGTTTAATGTTAACTATCTTTTAATCAAAACATAAAACATTATTCACTCCGTTTGTATCTGCGAGGCGTCCATTACACATTTTCCCTGTGTGTTAACGTCAGCATTTATGACTGTTGAATGTCTGACTTGACTCTTGGTAATGTATTTTGCCCCGCCCCCAAACATATGATTCGACTATCAGTCGACTATCGGCAAGATTCGAAAATTCCGATTCGACTATGAAAATCCTTAATCGGGGACACCCCTAGAGGGGACAAATGCTGGTACAAAAAATGGTAATATAAAACAATTTTTCAAACATATAAATTGAGCGATTTTATTCAAATCAAAATTATTGTTGCGTTTCACTGCAAAAATTATTTCTTACTCAGCATTTTTGACTTGTCCAATCATCTTAACATTCTTATTTTTGAAGAAAGAAAATTTGTTATATTAAGATTAAGATATTAAGTCTTGTGTTCAGAAACTTTGATCAAAATTAAATAAGTGTAAGACTTTAGCCAGCAATACTTCCTCCAACCACTAGGGGTCATACTTCTGCCATGATGAGCAGTATTGCTCCCAGCCACAAGGGGGCGCAGGATGTCTGTTGCCTGCAATCTTCCTCCCAGTTGCCAGGGGGCAACCATTAGCAAGAACTCTGTGCCTAGCAATTATTGTTGATGATACTCACCTGTGTAGGGCTCTATTTAAGTTGCCTTTAGCCATTGTTTTTTGTTCAATCTCGAGCCTACCTACCTATGTATCCTGTTGCAGACCGTGAGTCTTTGTAAGCAATTGTGCTTGTTTTGTTTTCCCTTTTTGTAACTATTGGAAGCTTTGCTTCTGGTTTTGTTTGTACTTTGTTTCTTGCCTTTTTTTGACCTTCTACAAGTAAAGCCACTTGAAGTTATACCTCTCGTCTCCCAATTGTGATTCCTCTGCACTTGGGTCTCAAAATCCTCAACTTAGGTTAGCTCCCTTAGGAAGAACACCAGCTCTGTGTCCAGAAGATATGGGTTCTAGTCCTGCTAAGGACAACCTTCAAGATTTCAGTTTATAGTCTGGCAGTTCCTGCTTCTGTATCATTACAGCAAGATTGAACCAAAAGATGGACCCAGCAGAGAGTCAAGGCCCTTCGTCAAATGTGGAGAGAATATTATCCGAGCTCACCAATCAAGCTACCGCTATTCAACATCATGAACAGATACTCACAGAAATACTTCAGCGTTTGAGCTCTCTGGCTTTACCCCAAAATCCTCCATCTCCGGAGGTTCTTGAGTTACCCACCTTTCCTCAACCTCAACCAATTCCAGCGGTTCCTCTTCTTGAGCCCAGGCTACCACCTCCTGAGAGATATGATGGAAATACCAGGGGCTGTCGAGGCTTTATCACCCAATGCTCTCTAGCCTTCCAACTTCAACCCAGTAGTTTTCCTACAGAGAGCAGTCGGGTGGCTTATATCATCACCTTATTGACTGGAAGAGCTTTGGAATGGGCTACGGCTCTCTTGGAACATTGTTCACCATTCACTTCTGGTTCTGAGCAATTCCTAGCAGAGATGAGGAGGGTCTTCCATCATCCAGGAGGAGGAGTAGGAAATGACCAACGATTACTTCAACTCACCCAAGGAGCACGCAGTGTAGCAGAAATGGCTATTGAGTTCCGTACTCTGGCAGCTGAGAGTGGCTGGAATGAACAGGCTCTTCAAGCAGCATTTCATCAGGCTCTTGCACCTGAGCTAAAAGATGAATTGGCTTTCCGAGATCCTGCGCCTAACTTGGATTCTCTTATTGATGTCGCCATTCGAGTGGATAACCGAATTAGGGATAGGAGGTCCGAGAAACAACAAGACCGACTCACAGCCCAAAGCTACATCAGTCCAGTTCAACCTGTTTTCCAGCCTCTTTCCACAGAAGAACCCATGCAGCTTGGGAAAAATCGCTTATCACAATCTGAACGGGACAAACGTATGCGGGAGCGGCGCTGTCTGTACTGTGGTGAAATAGGACATTTTCGAACTCATTGCCCTGAACTTGTGGGAAAAGAGATTTCGTCCAGAGAGAGGGGCTGAGACGAGAGAAATAACTGACCCCCGATCTTCAGCTGGATTTTCAACAGTGATGCATTTCTCCTGGGGCAGTGGTTGGCACAAGAGTTCTGCGTTTATTGACTCGGGCGCTGCTGGCAATTTCATGGACCATACTCTGGCCAAGAGCTGGAGGATACCACTAATAACTCTCCAGGATAAGTTCACTATAACATCTCTAGACAACAGACCTCTGGGGTCCGGCCAGGTAACACACCGTACCATTCCTATTTCAGTTGAAATAGACTCCCATCAAGAATCACTCTCTTTTCTCATTATAGACACCCGAGTTCCCAGTCATCCTCGGCTACCCTTGGCTTGTTTTTCACAATCCTCAAATTGACTGGCCAACTAGCCGTTTCACCAGATGGAGATGTGCATGTCCAATGGACGGAATTATTTCATCTCCTGAGTCTTTTTGGGGGCTTAAACGACAACTCTGGAACCAGCATGAGTCAAATACACCAAGAACTAAGGTACTAGCCGTTCCTCAAGTCAAACTAACACCTCCTGCTCTGATTGTTTCTTCTCCTGACCTATCTCGAGTCCCCCAGGAATATGTCGATCTCCAGGATGTGTTTAGTAAATCCCGGGCCGATACTCTTCCTCCTCACCGACCCTATGATTGCGCCATTGAGTTGCTGCCAGGAACTTGCCCTCCAAGAGGTAGACTGTTCTCGTTGTCTGCTCCAGAGAGGTCCGCAATGGACGATTACATTTGTAAGGCACTGGAGAATGGATTTATTCGGCCTTCCACTTCACCGGCAGGGGCGGGGTTTTTTTTCGTAGGTAAGAAGGACGGAGGTCTTCGCCCATGCATTGATTATCGTGGCCTAAATAACATCACAGTGAAGAATCGCTATCCACTACCACTTATGGCCACAGCCTTTGAACTTCTCCAGGCGCTACCATCTTCACTAAGTTAGACCTCCGGAATGCATACCACCTGGTGAGAATCCGGGAGGGGACGAATGGAAGACTGCTTTCAACACCTACAGGGCATTACGAGTATCAGGTGATGCCCTTCGGCTAGCTAATGCCCCGGCCGTCTTCCAAGCCCTTATCAATGATGTTCTAAGAGATGCTTAACAAATGTGTGTTTGTTTATCTCGATGATATTTTAATATTTTCCCAGAGTTACGAAGACCACGTTCAACATGTCCGCAGGTTCTCTCGTCTGCTCTTGAACAACCTCTTCGTCAAACTAGAGAAAAGTGAGTTCCACAGCACTACAGTTACTTTCTTGGGTTTCATCCTGTCATGTGGCAGTGTGCAGATGGATCCCAGCAAGGTTCGTGCAGTCCTGGAGTGGCCCCACCCTGATTCATTGAAACAAGTCCAACGCTTCCTGGGTTTCGCCAATTTTTATAGGAGGTTTATTCGAGGCTTCAGTTCCATTGCAGAACCTCTCACAGCTCTCACCAGGAGGTCTGGCACACCCTTCCAGTGGACGGAGAAGGCTAACCAAGCGTTCAAACGACTCAAACAGCTGTTTACTTCCACTCCCATACTGACACTACCAGATCCTGAGTTACCGTTTATTATCGAGGTGGACGCATCGGACGTGGGCGTGGGAGCAGTTTTGTCCCAGAGAGCGACTAAGGACAATAAACTCCATCCTTGTGCCTTTTCATGTTGACTGACAGCAGCAGAGAAGAACTATGATATTGGGAATCGGGAGTTGCTGGCCGTTAAGTTGGCATTGGAGGAATGGAGGCACTGGCTGGAGGGTGCTAAACACCCATTTGTGATCTGGACGGACCACAAGAACCTCACTTACATCCAGGGAGCCAAAAGGTTAAATCCTCGGCAAGCTCGGTGGGCCCTTTTCTTTAACCGTTTTGACTTTGTCCTCTCTTACAGACCTGGCTCCAAGAATATTAAGCCTGATGCTCTGTCAAGGCAGTTCGAGTCCCAGGAAGAGGAGGACAGGTCAGAGCCCATCATACCAAGGTACAGAGTGCTGGCAAGCATCCAGTGGGACTTGGAGACAGCAGTACGGAACGCCCAAATTCACCAACCTGACCCAGGTAATGGCCCATTGGGTCGCCTCTTTGTGCCTAACACCATCAGGTCTGAAGTACTGCAGTGGGGTCATGCCGCACCGTCATCTGGACATCCAGGGGTCCTAAGAACCCTGAGGCGGATCCAGTCTAAATTTTGGTGGCCCAACATGGGAACTGATGTCCGGAGAATGGTTGCTGCTTGTTCCACTTGCGCCCAAAATAAGGAACCTAGAGTCCTCCCTCAAGGTAAACTACATCCCTCCCTATCCCGAGGCGACCCTGGTCCCACATATCCATGGATTTTGTTAGTGGCCTACCCAACTCTCAAGGTAACACCGTGATACTTGTTGTAGTCGACAGATTTTCTAAGGCATGTCATCTCATTCCGCCCCTAAAATTCCTACAGCAGGCCAGGCGGCAGAACTTCTCATGCAACATGTCTTTAGGATTCATGGGTTTCCTCAGGATATGGTGTCTGATAGGGGTTCCCAGTTTACCTCAAGATTCTGGAAGGCTTTTGGACGTCTAATCGGTTCCACCATCAGTTTGTCCTCAGGGTTCCATCCCCAGTCCAATGGCCAGACAGAGAGAGTGAACCAGGAGATTGAAAAGACCCTCAGGTGTCTGGTCTCGAACAACCAGCGTATGTGGAGTTCCCAGCTGGTCTGGTCAGACTTTTGAACATGCGCAAAGTACGGGGAGGGGTCCAATATTTGGTTGACTGGCAAGGCTATGGTCCAGAAGAGCGCTCGTGGGTACCAGCCAGAGACATACTGGACCCAGAGCTCATCAGGGACTTCCAACGACAACAGTCAAACAGCACTAAAAGGAACGCCAGGAGCCGTTCATCAAGAGGGGCTCCTGTAAGACTTTAGCCAGCAATACTTCCTCCAACCACTAGGGGTCATACTTCTGCCATGATGAGCAGTATTGCTCCCAGCCACAAGGGGGCGCAGGATGTCTGTTGCCTGCAATCTTCCTCCCAGTTGCCAGGGGGCAACCATTAGCAAGAACTCTGTGCCTAGCAATTATTGTTGATGATACTCACCTGTGTAGGGCTCTATTTAAGTTGCCTTTAGCCATTGTTTTTTGTTCAATCTCGAGCCTACCTACCTATGTATCCTGTTGCAGACCGTGAGTCTTTGTAAGCCATTGTGCTTGTTTTGTTTTCCCTTTTTGTAACTATTGGAAGCTTTGCTTCTGGTTTTGTTTGTACTTTGTTTCTTGCCTTTTTTTGACCTTCTACAAGTAAAGCCACTTGAAGTTATACCTCTCGTCTCCCAATTGTGATTCCTCTGCACTTGGGTCTCAAAATCCTCAACTTAGGTTAGCTCGCTTAGGAAGAACACCAGCTCTGTGTCCAGAAGATATGGGTTCTAGTCCTGCTAAGGACAACCTTCAAGATTTCAGTTTATAGTCTGGCAGTTCCTGCTTCTGTATCATTACAAGAAGTTTATGCTTGAAGCAAGAAAATATCTACCAATGGGGTAAAAAAAAAATCGTATTTTTCCCTTTGAATTATTATTTATTTTTTTCCCTCACTGGCATATATATATATATATATATATATATATATTTTTTTTTTTTTTTTTTCTTGTTTTAAGCATAAATTCCCTTTGATCACATTTTCAGAAAACTAGACTTAAAATCTTAGGTCACTGTGCTTCTCATATATCTTGATTTAAAAATGTTAAGGTATTTGTATTGGAAATATAAAAAAAGTATATAAATAAAAATTGTGTTATTGAAAATTACTGATGCACAGTGTAGGATAATGACAATTACGGTAGTACAATAATGCATTTTTTTTTTTATCTGTAATGTAACTGAAAGATGACTGAAATATGTATATAATGTAACAAACATATTCATATCAATATTAATTAACATGTCTGTCATCAGAACATTACATAAAGCAACCATCATTTCACAGCACACTTTGTATTCAACAGCTTCTTGTGTACTTGGACAAAACAATCTACAAAACTGAAATAAAAGTTTATATATCAAATAATTATATTGGTTTAATCTATTCAACATTTTCAGATGATTCTACAAGAACTTTGCTCCTTTTTCATTGGAGAAATTAGATTATTTGATTGAATATATTTATGATCAAACACCATATACGTTTTAAAGTGGCTTGCCGCTGATGATGCTTGTAACACTGAATGCAGACCCTCTGAAAGCAAATTTATGAACTGTAAGGTAATTCAGTGTGTGTCTACAACAGAAATTATACTTTAGTAAAATAATGTTTCACTTTCCCGTTATCTTGATAAACTCTCATAGGAATGATTACATTTATATGTGGATTTTCTGCTATAAATTCTATAAGATTGTGTTGTTTCTTTGTATTCTTCAAAAGCAGAGACCCATATGATTATCCAAGCCCAATATATTGATTAGTCTGAAGTAAACAGGGTGTGATTTGTGTCATTGTTACAGGTTTAATTATTTTTTTATCAAACAGGAATCAAAACAAGCAGAAACTGCATTTATATGCTAATGTTTTTTTCTTTCTCTTTTATCATAATATTAAAATGTATAATATATTACATGTTTCATTCAAACTGTAAAAGACAAAATTATTAACTTTGTCTCCCAGTGTCACATTGTTGATGCCAGGGAAACGCGGAGACGTAGGAAATTCGGGACGAGAGACTTTATTTACAATAACCATCTTGACTTACACAATGACAACATATCAACATATGACGAAACAAGACAGAACACTGAGACTAGAAAACACAGGGCTTAAGAACACTGGAACGAGAACAGGAATTCCAAATAAGGTCACAAGAGGAGGGGAAACACAAGACGCTGAGACACAGGTCTGACACTACCCCCCCCTCCCAAAAGGCGCGTCCCGCACCGTACAACATCCGCTCTGGAGGCCTCAAGGGGCAGAGTACTAGGATTGACGGCCTCCATTGATCCGGGGACTCAAGAGGCCATGGTGGTTCAGGGGACTCAGGAGGCCATGGCGGGTCTGCCTCCGAGACCTCGGCCTCTATGGCAGGAGCTCTACCCCAAAAAAAAACATTTTCTTGGGGATTTTTGAGGTAGTTTTGGGCTGGCGATCAGGGGGAGGCGCCTTCGTGGCACAGGCACTGGGGAGCGCTCTGGAAGCGCAGACTCTTGGGGGCGCTCTGGAAGCGCTGAGATAGGGAGGCGCCTTCGTGGCGCAGGCACTGGGAGGCGCTCTGGAAGCGCGGACTCTTGGGGGCGCTCTGGAAGCGCGGAGCTGGACGGGACCAGCGGAGACGCAGGAGGGCTGGACGGGACCAGCGGAGACGCAGGAGGGCTGGACGGGACCAGCGGAGACGCAGGAGGGCTGGACGGGACCAGCGGAGACGCAGGAGGGCTGGACGGGACCAGCGGAGACACTGGGGGGCGCTTGCGAGGGGCAGGCACTGGCGGGCTTGCCATACTCTCTGGTGGCGGGCTTGCCATACTCTCTGACAACGGGCTTGGGCGGGCCGTGGACGGCGGCGTGCTTGCCATACTCACTGATGGCGGGCTTGACATTCTCTCTGTTAACAGGCTTGGGCGGGCCGCGGACGGCGTCGTGTGAGGGAGAGCCACGGGCGGCGGGCTTGCCATACTCACTGATGGCGGGCTTGCCATTCTCTCTGTCAACGGGTTTGGGTGGGCCGCGGACGGCGGCGTTTGAGGGAGAGCCGCGGGCGGCGTGCTGGTTCCGACTCGGGACCGGACACTTCCCAGACACCGGTAGACCCCTTCCCTCCAGCACAATCCTGTGGTGTCTGGGAGGTCCACGGCGCGGTGGTACGAGACCCCGAGCCGAAACAGGTGGAGGATGGCCGCGTTGTCCAACGCGACCCCCGCGGCCAATTTACAGAACTCCCCCTCGAACTCGTAAAAGGGGAGATCCAGGCGGGCAAGGGCAAGGATGGGAGCGGCGACTTCCATTTCGGTTTTGGTTCGGTCTTCTGTCATGAACTTCGGGACGAGAGACTTTAGTTACAATAACCATCTTGACTTACACAATGACAACATATGACGAAACAAGACCGAACATTGAGACTAGGAAACACAGGGCTTAAGAACACTGAAAAACGAGATAATTAATGACACAGGGCAGGGGACGAATTAACTAATGATGACATAACGAGAACAGGAATTCAAAATAAGGTCACAAGAGGAGGGGAAACACAAGACGCTGAGACACAGTCTGACACTCAGTTTATTCCATTTGAAGAAGAAAAAAAAAAAGTGTATCATTGGAAGTGTACCGTACAACAATTTTAAGTTTCAATTTTACTTTGCAGTTCTGTTTTCCTGTAAATGCTCCACCTAACTGGAAACTATTGACAGATGGAGTCTAAAGTGGTCACATTCATGCCCAAGTATTTGCATGACTGTGTGTTGAGTTAATCAGGCAAATACTAATCACTGTTTTAAAGACTATTTTCATCTTCATGCACACAGAGGAGGGCGATATTTCATAAGGAATCACAACTGACATAATTAAATACAAACAAACTCACAATAAATGATACTAAAAGTAACATTATCTATCTGATTTTGAATGTTTATTTTTACAGTCTAGTGATATGTAAGTGCCTAAAAGACTATTACATCAAACAAAAAAGAAAACATTAGTAAACTTGTACATGTATGTTTTTAACAGTGAATTAACAAATAGTGTCAGTATAAAAGGTATGTATATATAACACATAATTACAAGGCAACTAAAATGTGTTTACAGTAGGCCTGTTTTTAATTATTTTATTTCTCTAGCTTCAGCCTCAGAAATTGTTGCGAGACATCTGTTAATAAGTGAGTCATTGCGATTGAACCGAATCATTGGTTCAATCAAGGTTAGTTCATTCAACTTAAGCGCTGCAAGTCATGCAGACAGCGACAGACATGACAGGTTTTCTGGTAGAAACAAGTACTTTAAAGAAATACCTTCAGCTTATTACTGTTACTGTGGCAGCCAACAACAGCACAGTTTACCCCTTCGCGCATTTTTATATTTATTAATATTGAAAAAGTTTCAATCCAGTCTATCTTTTTTTACCCCGTTTTAACATGTGTTTCTATGAAGACCGGCCGAAGCTGTCGGACAAGCAGTGGCGGCGCATATCCGCGTTCTGATTGGTCAGATCGCCTGTCAATCAAGCTCTTGAACGGTCAATTGAAGCCGGAAGTGAGTCTGCTGACACGCGGATCGTAAAAAGGCCAATCAGCTGAGCGTGGGTTTGTTTGATAGAGCATGAGCTCATTGTGCTTCACATTCAGTTTTTCAAACTGATATTCTTATATTTGTCTTACCTGTCTGATTGAGGAAACCGTAGATAACGTAAGTAGGTTGTTTTGGCAACTGTTATCTATCTATGTTAACTGTAGATCTATCTATCTATCTATCGTATGTCAATCAATTAAAAATTACTAATGAATCACATATTTTTCTGAAATTAATCCCACCTAACATTAAAGTTTTTAAATATACTTTATAGATTTAATATTTGTTTAATGGCGTCTTTTTTATGACTGAAGGCGAGTATCACTGATACCAATGCTACTGATGTCTCTAGAAAATTGTTCTCATTTCCACTAAATTTTAACCATTGACTACAGAGCAGGGGTTACCAAACTTGGACACCGGCTCTCCAGGAATGCATTTGGTGTCCCTAGTCAATGCTCGTTTACCACCAGCAAAAAAATCCTGTCAATTTAAAAATAAACACCCTGTGCAGAAAAATTTCACATCACTGTATCCGTGCTAGGAGGCCAGAAATGAGATTCAAGAGATTCACATATATATAATGTATGTATATGTTTTAAATATGGAAATGTTGATATTTTGTTTTGTATACTACTTTGTTTGTTTGAATGTTATAACAATGTTCTGCAGGGGAAGACCATCATCTGTCCTTGCTCTTGTAGATGCACAGAATGGAGTCAGTGGTGAGAAAGATGATCTTTGCATTTTAAGTAGGCCGGCTCTTTCATAGATTTCTAACTTTTTTTTTTCTTACATTCAGAAGTGTGAAAGATGTCTGTGTGCTTGAAATGTAGTTTGCTTAATTGTGCTCCTTTATTATTTCTAATCAGAGCAACAAGGAAAACACTAAATCACACAAGAATCTTGTGAAAGTTCAAAAACCACCCTCTACTGTCTCTGCCATCCACAAACACAAACCTGGTATGTATAAGGGTCGTGTAGTACGGTCTAAAGTCGACTGTTTCAGAAAACCTAGGGCTGATGTGAAGACCACAGAAAAGAAAGTGATTTCAAAACCGGATGTGACCAGACCAAAACCTGAATGGCCTAAAGTTCGGTCCAAGTCTCTTTCTTCCCTGACAACATCCACTAAACCCAGAGTGTCATCTAGACCCAAATCTGTCTCTGATGTCCAGCTGAATGCCACTGAAAAACCAGTCCAGGTGTCCGTTTCCCATGAACGGATACCTCAGAACGTCCCATGCACTGTCACCCAAGCAGGTGCTTGTGCTGTACCCAGGTCAGCCCCTCTAGCTACAGGGCGCTCGGCCATCAGCAAACACCTCGCTCCAAAGAAGAAAGAGAAGACTGTGCAGGCGGAGAAACCCAAAACAGCCACCACTGAACAGAGAGTCTGCAGACCTGTCACTAGTATAGTCAGCCAGTACAGAGTGCAAATAAAGACCGCTGAAGAGAGAAGGTGAGTCGTATACATTACCATTGAATAGTTTGGGGTCAGTAAGATTATTTATATATTTTACTTATTTAATGCATGTTTTAATTTTTATTCAGCCAGGGTGGATTAAATTTATCAAAGACATTTACTATGTTCCAAAAAATGTGTCCAAGAAATATTTTCTTGAGCATCCATCCAGCATATTAGCATGATTTCTGAAGTCAAATCACGTGACACTGAAGATTGGAGTAATGCTGCTGAAAAATCAGCTTTGCAAACATGAGAATAAAGAGTACATTTTAAACTACATTAAAATAGAAAGGTTATTTTAAATTATTATGTGTCACAATATTACGGTTTTACTGTATTTTTGATCAAATAAATGCAGCCTTGTTGAGCATAAGACTTTTTTTTCCCAAAAACTTTAAAAATAAAAAAAATCTTATAGACCCCAAACTTTATAAATTTTTGTAATTTATAAACTTCAGCCAAGCATAATTTGATCAGTTTTAACTGGACAAGTGTGACAATCTGCTGAAAGAAGAGGATATATTGATGTGATTGCTCAGTGTTTTATTTATACTGTACTTTCAGAGCAAAGTTTGCCGAGTGGAAGGGAAAGACTCTGAAGAGGCCTCCAATCTTGGAAAAGTCTGCAACCTTTTCAAGAATTCCAAAACCAGCTCCGCGGCCTAAAACTGGACCCAAAGCAACAATTGGTGGCCAGTCTGAGCCTGTCGTCCAGTCTGAGGCTGTAAAACCAACCGCTGACAACCAAACTAATGATATTGAAGTCCCTGGCAATAAAACGGTGTGTTCTAGGAGATCAAGCAATATTATGAATATCACACTAGACTTGCTGGACCCCAGCGATGTGGATTTGCCAGTTGACCCAGAGATAAGGATGGAGTTGGTATGAAACATAAGAGTCTAATTTGTGAAACCGATAGACAGACAGACACATAAAAACTGATGTACACTAACAGTCAAAAGTTTTTGAACAATAAGATTTTTAATGTTTTTTTAAACGTCCCGCATGATCCTTCAGAAATCATTCTAATATGCTGATTTGCTGTTCAAGAAACTATTATTATTATTTGTATTATCATCATCATCATCATCAATATTTAAAAACGCTGAGTACATTTTTTTTCAGGATTCTTTGAATAGAAAGATACAAAGATCAGCATTTATCTGAAATAAGCTTTTGTAACATTATACACTATACTGTTCAAAAGCCTGGAGTCAGTATCATTTTTTTTTTTTTTTTTTTGGTTGGGGGACTTATATAGAAATTAATACTTTTGGTATGCTTTAAATTGATCATAAGTGATGATAAAGACAATGTTACAAATTATTTCTATTTCAGATAGAAACCTGAAAAAAAATTCTACTCTGCTGTTTTTAATAATTTGTATTTATTTATTTATTTTTGAGCGGCAAATCAGAATATTAGAATGATTTCTGAAGGATCATGTGACTGAAGTAATGATGCTGAATATTCAGCTTTGAAATAAATTGCATTTTAAAATATATTCAAATAGAAAACATCTTAAATAGTAAAAATATTTCTAAATTGTACTGTTTTTGCTGTACTTTGGATCAAAGAAATGCAGGCTTGGTGAGCAAAAGACTTTAATAAAAAAAAAAAAAAAAACATTACCAGTCAAAAGTTTTTGAACAGTAAGATTTTTTGTGTATATTGACTTTTTTTTATTGTAATTTCTGCTTCGCTTATATGCAATATGCAGTTGGTGTTGAACTTGTGTGATAAATTGGAGGCAATGGAGATGCCCTCATCATGTGAAGATGGTGAGTCTCATCCAGATTCTTCATGCAGGAATTGCAAATTAATACTAATATTACCAGAATAAACAAACTTATTCTCTTTTGGAGTCATGATATGATTTTTATAAATGGCTCATGTTTTTGGCCGTCCTCAACAGGTGTAAATGTTGACAAATCTGATGTGGTGGCAGATAAAAGAGTGGAAGTGCAAGCGGAGGAGCAGGGAACAGATGAAGTGTTTGAAATTCTTGAAGAAGAGGAACTGGGAGATGAGCAAGACTCAGAGAGCAACATTACAGAAGACACCGAGAAGGCTGTCATAAAGCATGATGATGATTATCAGGAACTGAAGGAGAAGCAGCCATCTGCGAGTGAAGATGATGACAGCGATGAGAAGATGAAGAGCACCACTCCAAAGATGGCAGGGGCATGCATTGTGAAATACAATGTGAAAACAACTCCATATTTGCAAAGGTGAGTTTCGGGTAATTTAACGGTATGCACAAATCACGTGTAAGAAGCTCAAGTATTCATTTGGTTTTCTCATCTTTTAGATTGAAAAAGATAATTGAATGTGAAACAGCACCAGACAGTGGCTCACGACGCAGAATCCTCATCAAAGACCTGAAGTTTCTGACACCTGTGCGACGATCGGCGCGAATCCAGCAGAAGTCCTCTAGTCTGCCTGGTATACTGAATGACCACGATACTTGCGTCTTCTCATTAGCTGAGTTGATGCAGAGGGAAGATGCAAATGCTAATGCTTACATCTACCGAAAAAATCCAGCACTACTGGAAGAAATGCCTGATCAGCCTGAAGACTCTGCACAAGTACACCGTTAAGCAGATGTTTATGTCGCTTTCAAATTGGACATTTATAGCAATTTTGTAACGCATACATTTTAAGTATTTTATGTGACACTATTAAAAAAAGAATTTATTTTAATATTTAAATGTTTGTTGCATTGGGCTGCTAAATGCAGTAATGTCTTAAGCTGTCAAGCCACGGCAGTTAAGGACAAATAAAGCTGCATGTGGTGAAGACGGGCCCAAGCCACGGCGCAGCCGCCACCCCGGCGGCATCAGGAAGAACAGAGCACAGCGGGCGCGTGCATTTACAGAAACCCTCTGGCAGTCTGGTTTTAAGGGTTACAGCAATTTAAAGGGTTAATCTGATAAATAACAGATTACAACAATAGAAGATTTGTCTCATTTTAAATGAATACTTAAAACAGATGAAAAATTCACTTTAGCCAGAAATGTACTTTTGCTATGGTAAAAGTAATGTTCAGCGACATCTTTAAGGGATTTTATTTTTGGCGCACTTCTCTATATGGTGTTGATAATAGATATGGCAACTAATAAATACCGTAAATTATGCTAGCATGTGGAAATATTTAAACCATGTGTGTTACAAGTAACTTTGCATTAGTTTGGGCCCCGCACACCCCTACTTATTGAAATTAAGAAGTTTCACCCGTGTTGAAATGACTATTTTACCTGCGAAATTTCACCAAACAACACGTCACTGCGCCTTTATACAGGACCGCGCAAAAACACAACCCACTTTATTTGTTTGTCACTTTATTAAAAATCTAATCACAAACATCAGTGTTAACATTGCTGAAATAGTTGGACAAAATACAGTTTGAGTTGCAGGAAACAGAGTTATGTGAACGTAACTTGAGTAAATATTCATCTGTATCGCACATTATCTATGGAACAGCTTCAGAAAACTTGAAATATAGTGCGCGAAAACTCTGTTTTATGTTTTTTTTGTGGCTTTCGTGGGGCTTAATAACAACAGTATACGCAGAATATCGGATTTGGATCATTCTCGTCTGACCGATAGCTGATACCGATACTGAATATCGGCTCAGCGCACCCCTGCAGGTAAACTTGGTGTGCTGTACAATTACAGAAAATAAAGTCTGAAAGGCATCAAAAATGCCATCGTGATTTTAGAGTATAAAAGATAAAATCAGTCTCAGAGGCTTAAGATCAGTGTTAATGGAGTTTTCATAAAAACTGCAGGTGAAGCCAAGCTCAAAAGACAGAAAGGGGGAAAAAAATTCATGAGAAACAGTAACATTATTATTTTAATTCAACAAAATCAAGATTTACATTCAGTAAAAAATTTTAATGTCCATCAGTCCATCTTTGATCTACAGAGTTGAGTGTGTCATGAGACGTTGGCGTTGGATTTAGAAACATTTGAGAGCTCCCGCTGTAAGCAAACACACAAATACATGAATTTGAAGTCATTACCATTAGACAGTCCACAACCCTTCGTTTATGCATCTTTTAGTTGTTTTAAAAGGATAGTTCACCCAAAAATTTAAATGCTGTCATCATTTACTCACCCTCAAGTTGTTCCAAACCCGTAAAGTTGCTTTCTTCAGTTGAAATATATTATTGAGACAAAATATTTTAAAGAATGTTTGTAACCAAACAGTTGCTGGTAGCCATTGACTTCCATAATACAGAAAAAAATACTATTCAAGTCAATGGCTACCAGAAACTGTTGAGTTACCAACAATCTTCAAAATATCTTGTGTGTGTTCAACAGAAAAAAGAAACTTAAATAGGTTTGGAGCAACTTGATTAAATGATGACAGAATTAAAATTGTGGGGTGAGCCATTCCTTTAAAACTACAAGGTTTATCTCTTCTGTTTAAATAGCTGAAGGAACATCAGTAATATTGTTTACAGCAGATAAATAATTCAACATTCTGCTCCGCAAATCTGGATCCAGGAAAGCAATACTGACAGAAAAGACTCATTTCATCTCATTAAAGACCCAATGAAATAATCGAACAGCTGTCAGATTGCCGTTTCACCATTTTTACTGTCACATCTCCAATTTTGATTTCATAGGGTCTTTAAAATCAGCAGATTGTATTTTAGTTGTGGTGTTGGTTTGTTCTCATTTCACTGTTAGAAGCTGAAAGCGCGTGCACACACACACACACCCTCCTCCGTTAGTCGGGTTAGACGAGAAGAGTGTTAGTGTGATGCACGGTGAATGTTTTTAGATGTACAGACCTGGACGCTGCAGTGGATTCAGAGTCCTATAACAGAAGGCAGAATAAGCACACAGAGGTCACTTGATTTCATCTGCTGCCCGTGTGTCTAGACGGCTAACTGCAGGATAATCAACTTACCGCAAATTCAGAGGAGGAGGAGGCCACGGATGTAATGGAGTGGTTTCTTTGAGGGCTGGCTCCGCTCAGATGGGAGGTATTCCCCTTATTTCTCTCCAGCCCACGAGGGCTTCGGCCACGGGCAGGTGTCCGCACACCCAACTAGCAGAGTAACAGTTTAACTGATTATACTACAAATAAATGCAAAATATCTAGTGCTTAAAGTATAAGTTCACTCAATTCTGTCTTAAACTACTCACCCTCATGCCGTTCCAAACCCGTAAGACCTTCGTTCTTCACAATAAAAATTCAGATATTTTTGATGGAATCATGCGCGCTTGTCTACTGATCATAAACAACGCTGATTATGTTCTGTGATATTCTCCAAAATGGCGGAAGATGGTAACTCAGGGAGTTACGGTTGAACCCCTGATGTCACATGGACTATTTTACCGATGGCCTTGCTATGTTTCTGTGCGTTGATCGTGTTAGTATCCTTGCTGTCTATGGAGGGTCAGAGAGCTCTCGGATTCCATCAAAAATATCTTAATTTGTGTTCTGAAGATGAACGATGGTACGGGTTTGGAACGACATGAGGGTGAGTAATTAATGAAAAAATAAATAAATTCATTTTTGGGTGAACTAACCCTTTAAAGCATAGCTCACCTTGCTGGAGGAAAGGGGCGGTCTCATAGAAGGGGAGGAGCTTGTGGAACGGAGTGTCGTGTTGTGGGTGGAGTTCAGCTTTAAAAAAAAACGTTTTTTTAATAATAAATATCAGCACATCTGATTGAGAGTTTGATCAATAGTTTTAGTTTTCCCGTTTTGTTTTAAATCTACTGACAATACATCATTTTCTGCTTTTAATAGTCATTATTAGTTAATTTTAATTTTTTTAATTAATATTTTTTTTAAAAATAAAAAAAATCATATTAGCCCTTATATTAAAATTGATATTTACATTTATAATGCATGTATAAAATTACATTGCATTAAATTATCCATTTAAAAAACATGTATATGCACATTTCGTAAACAAAATTTTTTTTTTTTTTAAAGTATACATACATATATATTTCTCTCTCTCAAGTGTTACAAAATGTGCATTATATTCAAGTAAAAAACTAACAAAGAATCTACATATGAAAACAATATTTGGAATGATTTTTTAATAGTATAAATATTCTATTTACTTAAGCAATTTTTGTGTATCATTATAAAATTATGCTGTAATATTAGATATTCATTTTATCTGTGATATCTGGTTTTAGCTTCCCTGGTATTAATATTGGCATCAGGGCATTGATAAATTCATATGGGCTGTTAATTAGTACACGTATGCGGTCGCTACCTTGCGTGTTTTTCCCGGCGTCGGGGTTCTGGCGAGTCTCCGCTTGGCTGGGGTTCTGATGATGGTGCCGTATAGTAGATCTTCCTCCGTCTGCTTCATTTTCTTCATTTGCTGCACAGTACAAACCTCATATCAGAAACTAATATTCCAAATAAAATGAATGTCAGAAGTAGTAATTTCAAGAAGAATGTGCTCGTACCCGTTCCTGTTTTTCTCTCTCTTTCTCCATGCGGTGTTGATTCCACTGGTCTTCCACATATTGCAGGAACGGCTGCCCGTTCACACGAAACTCTTTACAGTGCGCCGCTTCCCATTGGTCAATCTGAGCCTTCAGACTCTTCTCCAGCTGGCCAATCAGACAAAACAGACAAATTAGCATACAAGCCATTCCAGGCAATCAAACATCAGTTTTCCTGAAGAGCGGCTCTAACATTCGGCAAACTCTTCTGCAGGTCGACTCTCTGCTTCTCCTCCTTCAGCAGGTTTCCTCCTCTGTTGTTAAAGCGAGAGGGGTCTGTGGCTTTCTTCTGGAGAAAGTAGACCAACAGTAATTAGACTCAATTTCACAAACGCTTTAATGTTTCTTATGAAACTTTTCAGCTGATCTCCGATGATTTATCACCTCCAGTTCCTGATAGAGAGCCCAGTTGGTGCTCCAGGTGGAAACGGCGTCGTACAGCTCGCTGTGTTCGGCATAATCCTGCTTCAGTCGCTCCAACTCCAGTTTATGTTCACGCAACACCTTCTCATCCAGACCATCTAACAGCGCAAAATAACTAAATCAAACATCAACCAATCTCTGCATTTTTAAATACTATTGCTCAATCACAATTAACATAAAATCTTTAATCAATATGCCAGATTAAGATTAGGTCAGCATTACATCACTTGTTCATCAATGGATCCTCTTCAGTGAATGGGTGCCGTCAGAATGAGAATCCAAACAAATCCATCAAGACTCTGGAGCTTTTATCAGCTGTTTGGACTCTTATTCTGACGGCATCCATTCACTGCAGAGCATCCATTTGAATTTCTCTAAATGTGACCCTGGACCATGAAACCAGTCTTAAGTCGCTGGGGTATATTTGTAGTAATAGCCAAAAATACATTGTATGGGTCAAAATTATCCATTTTCCTTTTATGCCAAAAATCATTAGGATATTAAGTAAAGATCATGTTCCATGAAGATATTTTGTAAGTTTCCTACTGTAAATATACAAAACTTAATTTTTGATTATTAATATGCATTGCTAAGGCCTTCATGTGGACAACTTTAAAGGTGATTTTCTCAATATTTAGATATTTTTGCACCCTCAGATTCCAGATTTTCAAATAGTTGTATCTCAGCCAAATATTGTCCGATCCTAACAAAGCATACATCAATGGAAAGATCACGTATTGAATAAATCTCAGTTTAAGAAAATTGACCATTATGACTGGTTTTGTGCTCCAGGGTCACAAATATGTTCCGATGAAGAAAAACTCATCTACATCTTGGTTGGCCTGAGGGCGAGTAGATTTTTAGCAAATGTTAATTTTTGGGTGAACAATTCTTTTAATACCCTCAAAAACTATTTTTGTACTCTGAAGAATGCAAATTGGGATTTTGCCAAGAAGCTAGCTGTTGGCGTACGGCTGTGGTAGGGAGTGAAGGCTCGTCTCTGCTCCGCGCTGTAGTAACATTTCTCCCAAAACTTGACCATCTCTGATCGGATTGTGTGAATGACACACTCGATGTTTTTCTTTGTCAGTTCCTCCAATCGCTGAAGCTCGGCCTGCAGCTGTGACACGGTGAGAAAGACAGCATGAGGGACGGTATATAATTCCAGCAGAAGCTCAAGATGACCTGGTTTAGTGTACTTACTGCATTTAGTCTGCTCTTTGTGCTAGTGTGGGTGTTTCGCATGAGACGCTCTCTTTCTTCCTCAGGAACCGGTAAGATCTCCCACAGCTCCTCGATACGACCACGGATGGACACACACAGCGCTTCACTTTCAGCTTCACGGCTCTCCAGCTGAAATACAACATTAACCATTTCACCTACAGAAAGACAAAACGCTGACATCAAAAATGACTGTCGGTATGATGATACAGTTTTCAGCATCATTCCTCCAGTCTTCAGTGTCACATGATCCTTCAGAAATCAATATAATATACTGATTTGATGCTAAAGCAACATTTCTTCTTATCAATTTTTAAAACAATTGCGCTGCTTATTTTTGGAAATCATGATGCATTATTTTTAGTGCTGTCAAACAATTAATCGCATCCAAATAAAAGTTTTAGTTTACACAATATGTGTGTGTACTGTGTATATTATGTACATATAAATACACACACATGCATGCATATATTTAGGAAAAATGTTATATTTATATATTAAACATTTGTATATAAAATTTAAATATAAACATGTATTTAAATATTTCCAAAAATATATTCTGTATGTGTGTCTCTACATATGCATAATAAATATACAGGGTACACACACATATATTGTGTAAACAAAAACTTATTTTGGATGCGATTAATCTTTGACAGCACTAATAATTTTAGGATTGAACAAAAACAACAGCATTTATTTTAATTAGTTTTTTTGTAACATTAAAAATGGCTTTGTTACTTTTAATCAGTTGAATGCATCCTTGCTTAATAAATATGCAAGTAAATAAATCATACTTTGAAAGGGTTCATCATTTCCATTTAATGGCTTACGGCAGCCAAGAATCGCCTGCTTTGTTTCTCATTTTAGCTGACAGCGTTTGGGTTACACCCAGAAATAAAAAGGAACCGCTCAAAGGAACTGTGTGAAGTGTGTGTACCTGGTGCAGTAACACTTTGAGCGAGCTGAGGTTTTCCACGGAGAGACAGAAGGCGTCTTCATCGTCACACACAGCGTCTTTCTCAAAGGAGGTGTCAGGATGCTGTTCCAGATCCTCCATCAACGCTGTGATCCGACGCTTCATTTCCACCGACTCAGCATGACGGCGCTCCTGTAAACACACACTTCCTGTAACCATACTGATATACTTTCATATTCAGAGACGCAAACTACCTTACTATTCACTTAAGAATGCAGGATATCTTTCACAATTCCGGAATAATTAGGATTGTCTCACCCTCGGAAAGGCTGCATTTATTTGATCAAAACTACAGTAAAGTAGTAAAAATTGTGAAATATTATTACAATTTAAAAATAACTGTTTTATATTTTAATATATTGTAAACTGTAATTTATTTCTGTGATGCGCAGCTGAATTTTCAGCATCATTACTCCAGTCTTCAGTGTCACATGATCTTCAGAAATCATTCTAATAATCTGATTTGCTGCTCAATTATTGGTGCTCAGTTATAATTAACAGTTTTTAACTGTAAACTGATTTCTTTTTTTTTTGATGAATAGAAAGCTCAATAAACAGCATTTATTTGAAATTCTTCGTTAACATCATAAATGTCTATCGTCGGTCACTTTTGATGAATGTGCATCCTTGCTGAATTAAAGTATTTCTTCCTTTGATTTTTTTTTTTTTCCATCTTAATTTACCCAAACATTTGAATTGTAATGAATCAAGTTTTCTACAAAAATATTAAGTAGCACAACGCTTTTCAACATTGGGAATAATCATAAATGTTTCTTGAGCAGCAAATCAGTATATTAGAATGATTTCTGAAGGATCATGTGACACTGGACTTAAGTATTGACAAAATTACAACAGAAAACCGCTATTTTAAATTGTAATGATATTGCACCATTTTATATTACACACATACATATGTGATCCTGGACCACAAAACCAGTCTTAAGTGTAAATTTTTCAAAATTGAGATTTATACATCATCTGAAAGCTGTACAAATAAGCTTTCCATTGATGTATGGTTTGTTAGGATCGGACAATATTTGTCTGAGATACAACTATTTGAAAATCTGGAATCTGAGGGTGCAAAAAAAAAAAAAAATCAAAATATTGAGAAAATCACCTTTAAAGTTGTTCAAATGAAGTTCTTAGTAATGCATATTACTAATCAAAAATGAAGTTTTGATATATTTATGGTAAGAAATTTACAAAATATGTTCATGGAACATGATCTTTACTTAATATCCTAATGATTTTTGGTATAAAAGAAAAATGGATAATTTTGACCCATTCAATGTATTTTTGGCTATTGCTACAAATATACCCCAGCGACTGAAGACACACACACACACACACACACACACACACACACACACAGTGTGTTAGTGTGTGTTTTACCCTCTCCTGGTTGCGGGTGTTGATGTGTTCTCTGTAGTTCTGCAGCTGCTGGTGTGACGGCACGTGTTCAGGACGGATGGGGAAGAGGTCATCACGCAGGATGTCACACAGATCTTGATCCTGCTGAATCAGAGACTTCAGCTCACTCTGACGAGCACTTTTCTCTTTCAGCATCATCTTGACCTGTGTACGGAGATCCTTCTCCAGCTGCAGCATCGTAAGACCAGCCTCCTCCTGCCAAATGCACAAAATCTCCAATCCGATTGGCCGGCTTGACAAAACATCCAGAAGTAAGAGGGCACAGGTTGTTATTATGCCGTTATCCAAAAATCTTGGTATCAGAGCGACTCACCTGATACTCCTGCACCTGAAGCTCACTACACAGGCTGGTCACCTCCTTTCTGCACACTTTGATACTGCTCAGCAAGCGCTTCTTCAAGCTTACCTCCTCTCCGATCATCATATCGAGCAGATTCTGCAATCACAAAGATTTCACAGTGAATCGGTGTCGCAGTTCTCCAGTCAATGAGAACCGCAGATGACCTGAACTGACTTTGATGTGCGTGTACACGGCGTCCGTTCGCTGCAGCCTCTGGTCTTCTGGGATCCCGATCTCCTCCCAGATGTCCTTCAGCTCACCGAGAGCGTTGTTCAAACATGCTACAGACTGTGCAGCGTGGATTTCACTGAAACCACACACATTCAGATTTAATAAACATGCTGGTTGTCAGACTGTGTCATAAATTAAACATTATAGTAAAACGAGCTAATGTTTTTCAATACTTTTCTTATGAATTAATAATTTTGCATTAATTATAGCATTATTGACAAATATACTTAAAATATGCATTACAAATATATCAGCAAAACTGGAAAATGGTTTGTTAAAAATGGCTGTTTATATCAGTACTTACTTAAGTCAAGTCACCTTTATTTATATAGCGCTTTTAACAATACAGATTGTGTCAAAGCACTTAACAGTATCAAATTGAAAGATAGAGTGTCAGTAATGTATAATGATAAGATTAAACACTCAATTTTCAGTTAAAGGCATTTCATTATTGAATTCAGAGATGTCATTGTCTAGCTCGGTTTAGTTTAAATAGTATCTGTGCAATCAAATCGGCGATAATCGCTAGAAATTAAGTGCTAATGCTAAATTAAAAACAAATCACGAAAACATAGACCATTTTTAACCTAAACACCATTTTCACTACACAACCCAGACAGCAACATAGTGTCGGCCCAGATCCGAGGCCGAGGCCGACACTGCAAATATACACCTTAAACTCTCTCTTACCTCTTCCTCATCCTGTCCTTCCGCCGCAGGATGAGATTTAAGTGCGATTTTAACACTTACTTTATTGAATGCTTTATCTGAAAAACTTCAAACGCCGCGCCGAAACGCCTCTGCGCTCTTCTTGAACTTTTATTGGAGCTTGACCTCTGGTCTCTGATTGGCCGAGACGACGCGGGATTAAATTCCCGAATAAAACGCATAGGGGTGGTAACGTAACGCGCTCCTTTGGAGCAAAGTGTGGATGTGCTGTTCTTGCCATTCCACTCGTTTTGTTTATATTTTGCTTAGCCTATAATTTTAAATGACAGATGTCATATTTATTCATTTATTTTTCTCTGCAACACTTTTCCTAACGTTACTGCGTTAACAAAATGTTAAACGAATTTAGTATTTTGACAAGAGGAATAAAATAGCTAATAGGCTATTTTTGTATAACCTACTTTTTTTTTCTCTGCAACACTTTTTCTTATTGTGTTGTAAATGTTAAACGAATTGTATCCTGACAAGACGGATAAAAATAAGAAATATTTTTTGTACATGTTTATTTTTTCTGTGAAACTTTTTTTCCCTACTGTCTTGGCATCAAAATATTAAACGAATTTTGTGTCTTAAAACATTTTGCTCTCAATAAATTCAAGACTCTTAAGACGAATAAAATAACAAATACAATTTTGTGCAGACTACACTATTATTTGTTTATCTCTCTCTTTTTTAGTAGCGGACATTTAATGTGAGATTGTGGAAACCAGATCTAAATTTAGCGGGAACGGTCGGGTCGGGAAGAAATGGTTCTAAGCGGACAGCGGGTGAACAAAGAGTTAATATCGCGGAACAGTCCCGGTCAGACCTCTTGCTCCAACCCTGATCAAACACAACTGAAATTAATTAGACTAATTAGATCAGAGCACTTGATAATTACAGACAGGTGTGTTTGATCAGGGTTGGAACTGAACTCTGCGAGGCTGAAAAACAATAGACGAAGAGAAGTAGCATCTAATGTTTATAAACAAAATAGAAACAAGGATTATAATTTTGGATCAAGTGTTTTTTGCAGTGCGATCATACGGGCTAAAGAGGTATCGATTTAAAATGCATTACGCTGCTGTTTAAATTAGCTAGGTTGGCTGAGAATTCGTAATGAAGTCAGAAATAAATTCACTTTTAATTATTTGCATGTTATTTTGTGTAATTGTAATATTCTTAAGGCATAAATGTAACAACCGAAATGTAATCTCAATTGTTTTATTATATTGAAGCGTGTTCATCCGGCTGTGTTTGGACTGAGATCGGAATAAAGATTTAGTTTATAACAGCCAAATTAGATTAAAAGTGTTTATATGTGACTAAAGAAAACCGGTAGAAAAACAATGCGCTTGAAAGTGTTTTAGTCATATATGGTTAGTATGCAGTAATCTACCTGCATCATAAATCAGTGAAATGATTTCCTTTGTCTTGTTGAAAAAAAAAAACAATAGACACCATCACAAAATTGGTAATGGTTTTACTGGTTATAATGGGACTTGTATTGGTTTTAATGGTAACTGTAATGGACCCTGTTGGTCTCTAATTGGCTGCCTTGTATTGGTGGCTTGTTAAAACCAATAAATCCTAATGGAATAGGTCCCAAAACACACTACAGAGAACCCTTTTTTTTAACAGTTAAAATTTGGTTTGTAATGGAATTTCTAGTGGAAACCATTAGAATTTTCTGTGATGGTTCTATTATTTTTTTTATACACATACATGGGCCATATATATGTAATGTGTATATATTATTACTAAAAAATATTACAAATGCAATTTAACTGTAAAATATGAAATTAGTTTATGAATTTATTTTACAGTACAAATGTAAGATTACAATATTAATATTCATGGCTTAATTCTCAAACGTGAAACATCAAACTTTTGTTGCTTATGAACTTAAAGCATCTCTTGACTCCCAGGACATGCAAACTCAAATTGGCAGATTCTTTTTTTTTTCTTCTTTTTTCATACAATGATGTACTGTAGTATAAGATGTCATTGTCTCTCTGTAGTATCTCCAAGGGAAAACACAGCAACCTCCGTCGTTCCTCAGTTCAGATGACCCTGAATGCCATCTCTGAACTCGTTACGCCACACGTTCCAAACGACAGCTCTGAGAGAATGATGGAGAAACCTTCTCGCTGCACACGCCGCAAGCAAACCACTGCCCCGGCTGACACCAAACCTGTCAAGCGCAGCACCCGTAACAAAGGTGGCGCCAAAGCTAAGGAGGTGGAAGAAGTGTCTGAGAGCATTCCAGATGTGAATGAAGCCAATGAGGTGCAGGATCAGATCCTGGTGTCTGAAGCCGTGGTGAAAATTCCCTCCTCGGAGCGTCTGAGAGCAGATTCGCTGCTGAAGGCTGGTGTGTCTCCGGGCCGATCTGCTAATAAAATCCCTATTGCTGCATCTGGTTCGCAGACTAAACTTCAGGGCTCATCTCAGAAGTCAGCCCGGCGCTCGCTGGTGGTGCGTCGTTCCCTGGTGGGCCTCAGGCATAGCGTGACCCAGGAAGCTGTTCGCAGGGCATCCCGGCGCTCTTTCCTGAAGAAGAAAGCCAGACTAGGAAACTCGACCTGCGGCAGCTCTATCAGCGGTGAGACTTACACATGAACAGTCACAGCAACAAAACTAAACTCCGTTTAAAATCGTTTCGGGTCACCAACTCTAATTGTAACAATGGTTTGAGGTCGGTTCGAATGCCTTAGCACAAATGATAAAGTTATAAATCCTGTTGTTTAAAGTGATTAAGTTTCTTTGTTAACTTTGATGTCACTTATATCTTCATTGCTCTTTCCAGTCTTAAGTGTCAATTTTTCGAAATTGAGATTTATACATCACCTGAATAAATAAGCTTTCCATTGATGTATGGTTTGTTAGAATCGGACAATATTTGTCTGAGATACAACTATTTGAAAATCTGGAATCTGAGGGTGCAAAAAAATCTAAACATTGAGAAAATCACCTTTAAAGTTGTCCAAATGAAGTTCTTAGCAATGCATATCACTAATCAAAAAATAAGTTTTGATATTTACAGTAAGAAATTTAATAAATATCTTCATGGAACATGATCTTTACTTAATGTCCTAATGATTTTTGGCATAAAAGACAAATGGATAATTTTGACCCATATATATATATATATATGCACATGCATACATACCCCACACACACAATAATATAACTTGATTACTGAATTAACAGACAGTGTGTTAGTGTGTGTTTTACCCTCTCCTGGTTGCGGGTGTTGATGTGTTCTCTGTAGTTCTGCAGCTGCTGGTGTGACGGCACGTGTTCAGGACGGATGGGGAAGAGGTCATCACGCAGGATGTCACACAGATCTTGATCCTGCTGAATCAGAGACTTCAGCTCACTCTGACGAGCACTTTTCTCTTTCAGCATCATCTTGACCTGTGTACGGAGATCCTTCTCCAGCTGCAGCATCGTAAGACCAGCCTCCTCCTGCCAAACGCACAAAGTCTCCAATCAGATTGGCCGGCTTGACAAAACATCCAGAAGTAAGAGGGCACAGGTTGTTATTATGCCGTTATCCAAAAACCTTGGTATCAGAGCGACTCACCTGATACTCCTGCACCTGAAGCTCACTACACAGGCTGGTCACCTCCTTCCTGCACATTTTGATACTGCTCAGCAAGCGCTTCTTCAAGCTTACCTCCTCTCCGATCATCATATCGAGCAGATTCTGCGATCACAAAGATTTCACAGTGAATCGGTGTCGCCATTCTCCAGTCAATGAGAACCGCAGATGACCTGAACTGACTTTGATGTGCGTGTACACTGCGTCCGTTCGCTGCAGCTTCTGGTCTTCTGGGATCCCGATGTCCTTCAGCTCACCGAGAGCGTTGTTCAAACATGCTACAGACTGTGAGGCATGGATTTCACTGAAACGACACATTCAGATTTAATAAACATGCTGGTTGTCAGACTGTGTCATAAATTAAACATTATAGTAAAACGAGCTAATGTGTTTCAATACTTTTCTTATGAATTAATAATCCAGTAAACAGCATTATTGACAATTATACTTAAAATATGCATTGTTTTCCTGTGGCTCAGTGGTAGAGTATTGTGTTAACAGCGCAAAAGGTCGTGGGTTCAATTCCCAGGGAACACGCATACTGATTAAAAAAAAAATAAATGTATAGCCTGATTGCACTGTCAGGCTAAAAGCATCTGCTAAATGTAAATATATCAGCAAAACTGAAAAATGGTTTGTTAAAAATGGCCGTTCATATCAGTACTTAAGTTCTAATGCTAAATTTAAAACAAATCACGAAAACATCGACCATTTTTAACCTAAACACAATTTTTCACTACACAATACATGTGCTAATCTACACACAAACACAAACATACACTTTAAACTCTGTTTCTGTTACCTCTTCCTCATCCTGTCCTTCCGCCGCAGATCTCCGATCTTCCGATGAGATTTAAGGAATATTTTAACACTTACTTTATTGAATGCTTTATCTGAAAAACTTCAAACGCCGCACTGAAACGCCTCTGCGCTCTTCTTGAACTTTTATTGGCGCTTGACCTCTGGTCTCTGATTGGCCGAGACTATGCGGGATTAAATTCCCGAATAAAACGCGGTAGGGTTGGTAACGCACCCGTTTGGAGCAAAGTGTGGATGTGCTGTTCTTACCATTCCACTCGGTTTATCCTGACAAGACGGATAAAAATAAGAAATATAATATTTGTACAACATGTTTATTCTTTCTGTGAATTTTTTTTTTCCTACTGTGTTTGCAGCAAAATGTTAAATGAATTTTGTGTCTTAGACATTTTTCTGTCAATAAATTCAAGACTCTTACAAGACGAATAAAATAACAAATACAATTTTGTGTAGACTACACTATTATTTGTTAGCTTATATCTCTTTCTTTTAGTAGCGGAAATTTAAATATGAGATTGTGGAAACCAGATCTAAATTTAGCGGGAACGGTCGGGTCGGGAAGAAATGGTTCTAAGCGGACAGCGGGTGAACAAAGAGTTAATATCGCGGAAACAGTCCCGGTCAGACCTCTTGCTCCAACCCTGATCAAACACAACTGAAATTAATTAGACTAATTAGATCAGAGCACTTGATAATTACAGACAGGTGTGTTTGATCAGGGTTGAACTCTGCGAGGCTGAAAAACAATAGACGAAGAGAAGTAGCATCTAATGTTTATAAACAAAATAGAAACAAGGATTATAATTTTGGATCAAGTGTTTTTTGCAGTGCGATCATACGGGCTAAAGAGGTATCGATTTAAAATGCATTATGCTGCTGTTTAAATTAGCTAGGTTGGCTGAGAATTCGTAATGAAGTCAGAAATAAATTCACATGTTTTAATTATTTGCATGTTATTTTGTGTAATTGTAATATTCTTAAGGCATAAATGTAACAACCGAAATGTAATCTCAATTGGTTTATTATATTGAAGCGTGTTCATCCGCGGCTGTGTTTGGACTGAGATCGGAATAAAGATTTAGTTTATAACAGCCAAATTAGATTAAAAGTGTTTATATGTGACTATGTTTTAGTCATGGTTAGTATGCAGTAATCTACCTGCATCATAAATCAGTGAAATGATTTTCTTTGTTTTGCTGAAAAAAACAATAGACACCATCACAAAATTAGTAATGGTTTTACTGGTTATAACGGGACCTGTTAATTGTAATTGGTCACTTTCTATTGGTGGCTTGTTAAAACCAATAAATCCTGATGGAATAGGTCCCAAAATACACTACAGAAAACCATTTATTTTAATAGTTAAAATTTGGTTTGTAATGGTATTTCTAGTGGAAACCATTATAATTTTCTGTGACAGTTCTATTATTTTTTTATATACACACACATGGGCCCTATATATATATATATTATACATAGGCCCTATACAGTAGTCAACATTTGAAGTGGATCAAAACCTTTCATCAAAGTTGTCCTAAACCCTAAAACCAAAATGCATTCTTGTCCTTGGACAACTTTGAACTCTTTTGATTCACTTCAAATGTTGACTACTTGTATATGTTATTACTAAATAAAAATGCTAAACAAATATTACAAATGCAATTTAACTGTAAAATGAAAAATTAGTATAATTTATTTTACAGTACAAATGTAAGATTACAATATTAATATTCATGGCTTAATTCTCAAACGTGAAACATCAAACTTTTGTTTCTTATGAACTTAAAGCTTCTCTTTACAAAACTATTTAACTCTACAAATCTATCTAAATTTTCTTATTAGTCATGCAGCCATACGTTACTGTAGCTCAAACAGTAAAGCATAGTGCCAGCAACGCCAAGGTCATGGGTTTGACTCCCAGGACATGCAAACTCAAATTGGAAGATTCTTTCTTTTTTTTTTCTTCTTTTTTCATACAATGATGTACTGTAGTATAAGATGTCATTGTCTCTCTGTACTTTCTCCAAGGGAAAACACAGCAACCTCCGTCGTTCCTCAGTTCAGATGACCCTGAACGCCATCTCTGAACTCGTTACGCCACACGTTCCAAACGACAGCTCTGAGAGAATGATGGAGAAACCTTCTCGCTGCACACGCCGCAAGCAAACCACTGCCCCGGCTGACACCAAACCTGTCAAGCGCAGCACCCGTAACAAAGGTGGCGCCAAAGCTAAGGAGGTGGAAGAAGTGTCTGAGAGCATTCCAGATGTGAATGAAGCCAATGAGGTGCAGGATCAGATCCTGGTGTCTGAAGCCGTGGTGAAAATTCCCTCCTCGGAGCGTCTGAGTGCAGATTCGCTGCTGAAGGCTGGTGTGTCTCCGGGCCGATCCGCTAATAAAATCCCTATTGCTGCATCTGGTTCGCAGACTAAACTTCAGGGCTCATCTCAGAAGTCAGCCCGGCGCTCGCTGGTGGTGCGTCGTTCCCTGGTGGGCCTCAGGCATAGCGTGACCCAGGAAGCTGTTCGCAGGGCATCCCGGCGCTCTTTCCTGAAGAAGAAAGCCAGACTGGGAAACTCGACCTGCGGCAGCTCTATCAGCGGTGAGACTTACACATGAACAGTCACAGCAACAAAACTAAACTCCGTTTAAAATCGTTTCGGGTCACCAACTCTAATTGTAACAATGGTTTGAGGTCGGTTCGAATGCCTTAGCACAAATGATAAAGTTATAAATCCTGTTGTTTAAAGTGATTAAGTTTCTTTGTTAACTTTGATGTCACTTATATCTTCATTGCTCTTTCCAGTCTTAAGTGTCAATTTTTCGAAATTGAGATTTATACATCACCTGAATAAATAAGCTTTCCATTGATGTATGGTTTGTTAGAATCGGACAATATTTGTCTGAGATACAACTATTTGAAAATCTGGAATCTGAGGGTGCAACTCCGGGTCGCCAACTCTAATTGTAACATAATGGTTTGAGGTCGGTTCGAATGCCTTAATAGGATTTATAACTTTATCATTTGTGCTGTTTAAAGTGATTAAGTTTCTTTGTTAACTCTGATGTCACTTATATCTTTATTGCTCTTTCCAGATGACATCTTTATAGATGTTGAAACTGAGGAAGTGGAGAACAAAGAACACTGAGTGCTTTTACTTTCTATTTCAGTTTTTGAATGCACTGTAAAAAAAAATTACGTAAAATTTACGGTAAAAAACCGGCAGCTGTGGTTGCCGGAATTCTACTGTAAAAAATACGGTAACAACATTTTAGGTTTTACGGTTTTAACTTAAATTTACAGTTAAATGCCATAATTTCATTAACTGATATAATGATAATATACCAACCTATAAAAGTGCTGAAATCTGTTTTGTACCTTTTGAAATACACTGATAACCACCAAATGCAGGTGGTGATGAGTCACATGATGAACCAAAGCCCATCACAAGCAGATTTTAAATAATAACATATATAGAAGGTGCACAGTGTCATTCTCACAAACGCTAAACACCATCATGGTGAGACTCATTAAACTGAAATATGCAATAAACATTAATTTAACAACATTAGATGTAACATACAACCCTAATAAACATGATAAGAAAAAAGTTATTTCAAAGAAAAAACATAAAATTCAAACAAAATTTGAAGTGCAACGCAGGGAATTCTGGGAATGTCAGTTTACTTTTCTTTTCTTTTTTTGTTTCCCCCCTTATAAATTTTACAGGAACTTACCGTTAACCATTTAACAGGTTTTTACTGTAGCATTTTCAGTTTTTTTTACCGTTAAAAATCACAGTAATTTTTTACAGTGTGGTTTCTTCTGGGATTCAAACCCGCAACCTTTTCAATTATCAATTGAGCTCTTTTAAACACTGTTTCACGATTCTATTTTAGGGTTGATGCACCACAAATAGTCACTGAACCAGCTACCACCGAGAACCATCGCGTCACACGATCCATGGCCCGTACTTCAGAAAGCGGTGCATGTCTAACAGATCTGCTGATATTAAATACAGAGCATGTAATTAGGTTGACGAGTATTCTTTGAATAGAAAGTTTAAAAGAACAGCATTTATTTGAAATAGAAATGTTACTAGGTTTAAAAGTTTTACTGTCACTTTGGATCAATTTAGTGCGTGCATGCATAAAAGTGAAATTTAAAAAAAAATATTTGTACTAATCCCAAACTTGTATAATTTATTTAATTTTTTTGTAGCTAATTATAGTTAGCCATTTATATACTTGTCTTTTTCTTCAGGAGGAAGAGGAGCGGCGACACCAGGAGCTGCTGGCCAAACGTAAGGCTGACGAGGAGCGAGAGAAGGCCCACAAACTGGCCAAAGCCGCTCGCGCTCTGGAGCTGAAGAAGGAACAAGAGCTGAAGAAAGAGGAGCGCAAACAAGAGCGGGAGCGAGAAAGACAGGCTGCAGCTGAGAATTTGGTGTTCATTTTTTCATGCACTTGTTTCAAATGAATTCAGAGACACTAAATACACGTTTGTGTCTTTGCAGAGAAAGACTAGAGAAAGAGAAGGCTATTGCTCTTCAGAAGGAACTGGAGAGAGCAGCCAGAGAGAAAGAGAACATGAGGAAGATGGTAAGGATTTTGTTGTTTGTTGTCCTAATGACTCTTCTTTATTGTTTTGTCATAATCAGAATGCAACGAGATGTTTTGATGGTTGGATTTTCTATTTCTATCATGTGGAACACCACTAGTCCAAAATCAAGTTTTGCATAACATCTGATCCCCGCAGTTTCACACGGCTTGCGTGTTGTGTGTGTGGTAGTGATGGGAGAAACGAACCTTTTCGAAGCTTCGAATCAATTGAACCAATTGCTTTGCAAAATGATTCAGTGATTCGAAGTGCTCGAAACACCACACGCTGGTGACGCCTGCTGGTCAAAAGTGTGTAAATGCAACACAATCTCAGGCTAAAACATGTATAAAAACAGATTTTAAAACCCCATGGCAAATGTTTTATTGAATGTATAATACATTAAATGCCATAAAAATGATAAAATGCCAATAAATATGAAGCGCATGTATAATATTTGGCTTTTAAAATATTTTATATTAATTTGCAGGGCTTGTTTTGTTTTATGGAGAGCTTGTGTGTGTGTGTGTGTGTGTGTGTGTATATATAGGCAAGAAAGAGATATTAACTACTTCTCATCCTTTCATTTATAGAAATATCTTGTTAAAAATTGATGAAACTAATCCGAGATCAGGTAAAAACCATAGACGCTGGTTCAATGTTTCGCCAATGGGGGGGCGATCTCAATGAACTCGCATGATTCACTGGTTCACAGAGATGCCCCCAATGGAAAATCATTGAAATTTTAAACGTTTCAAAACAGTTATGACGTAATGAAGCCTCGTTTACTGAAATCACGTGACTTTGGCAGTTTGATACGTGTTCCGAGCTAATGTTTCGAAACAAATGATTCGCAAAAGTTTTGAAGCTTCGCAAAGCAGTGCTCCGAAAGCGCCCATCCAACGTGGATATCTGTCTGCATTTGTCAGACAGATGATTTATATCATGTCCTTATCAGAAAACCACATTATACTGCACTCTGCCTTTACTTTCATTCAGGGTTGTATGACTCTCTATTGCTAGTTTTATGTGATTTGAGTCGTCCACTCAACCATCATGCACTTTCTCTGAGTTAGAGCTCCTCTCGTTGAGGCATCGAGTGGCTTCACTCTTTAACTCCACTCTGCAGTTTTGATACATGGTTCGACCCACTTGGACCTTTCTGTCACACTGCCCTTATGGTTGAACCAGTGAATCACCCCTCTGTGGAGTGGACTTGACTACACTGCTTTCCCTGAGGTATGAGTGAGATGTGTTTCTGCAGAAACCCTTCTCAATGCATCGGCTTTAAAGAGCAGTATCTCTGTATGCGCATGAATGGTTTTTGGGTCCCACTGTCAAGATGGAGTATGCCACTCCCAGATTGAGCGTCTGAGTCCCCCTTCTGTTTTTGAAGTTGGGCCTCCGCTCTTTTGAGCTAACCCAAAGCGCCCTCTAGAGGATGCAGTTTGAAGTTCCCTCGGAAGGGAACATCTCAGGTTACGAATGTAACCATGGTTCCCTGAGAAGGGAACGAGACGCTGCGTCCTAGTTCCCTTGCCATGCTTCGGACGCAAGCTTCAGATGAAGAAGCGGATGACGTGTTTTCCCGGCGCCCTTTTGTACTTGGTCACGCCGGGTAATGACGTCATAGGCTGTCGCTGGCCAATGTTATTGTCGTGTTTAGATGTATGCTTCAGACACTGGTCACGCTGAAGGCGTTCCTCAAAGCAATCTCTAGAGGACGCAGTGTCCACAGGGAACAGTCTCGGGGAACCATGGTTACAAACGTAACCTGAGACGTTTTTTAGTATTATTTATTATATCCTCCTATAGTATTTAATCATTTTGAATTAGCTTTTACATATACATTAATTTATTTTATATTAATTTGTCCTTTTATTAGTTAAAATATACATGTGTAATGTTTATATCTTTATTTAACTTTTTTAATTTTAATTTAACTTATTTTAATGTAGTAATTTTACCACTTTAACTTAATTCAGTGAGTTGCTGACTCAACATTTCTCATTTTACTTTGTTATTCATCTAATACTTATATTTTGTTTATATTATAGCCAACAATATCAACACTGGCCTTGTAGGCAGCGTTTTGTGGAAAAATAAAACTAAAGTGTGTGTATATGTGTATACACACACATGCACACACACCCTCTCAATAAGGATGTCAAACATGTTTGTTTGTGTGTGTATATATTATGAATTGTTTTTGCGTTTTTTTTTGTTGTTTTTGTGGGGGTTAATTATTATTATTCATGAATGCGCTTTATTTATAATTTATATTTGGTACTTTCCAAATACATTTTAAAATGTGTTTTTGCAGCAAAGACCTGTTAATTTTACAAAAACAAGCAGCTAACATGCTCAACACCACTATAACTAAGAGTTCAGCTCTAAACAAGACTGTAGATCTTGCTTTATTTTTGTTCATTTTTGTTGTACTAAATGCTAAGCATTAAATAAATATACGTCTAATAAATATTAACTAAAGGTCTTATTCCCTCTCCACAGAGCTCTGTTTTAGATTCTCCAGTTGGGGAAGGAGCTGTGCACAATAAGACCATAGATCACGGACCTGGACTCAACGTGACTGTGGACATTGAGGTGAGGTCAAGGCAACGATTATGTGTCTTTTTCTCCTGCTGAAGGAGGGAATGTGTCAAATAACATTACTAAGCACAGAATAGTTCCCAGAGAAGCAAAGCGACAAAGACTTAAAGTGGAAGTGAAGCAGTCAGTCAAGTTTACATTTTAGTAAATTGATTTCCACTTTAATAAGTACCACTGCGTGTGACGTCACGGGGTTGGTTCGCTCTGCTGGCCAGTGAAGTAATATAAGCATTTCTTTACTTTTTGAACACGCACGTCATGTTTTAGTTTTCACCATAATTTGGATGAATATTCAACACATACAATATCTATATTAATATCACCTCATCACAAAGTTTTGATCATTTTATCCCAAACATGGTTTTCATAATGCGAGGCGCAACTTGATGTAAACAAACAACGCTTCATACAGTATCGTTCATGCGGCATCTTATGTCAGACCTTTCAGACATATTTGCATCACACTGGCTCGTTCACCAGTAGTGGTATGTAACACATTTTATGATAATCTGCGAATTTACTTGCTGTTAAGAGAATGCAGTTTAACTAAACACCTAATTGAATGATTGGGCAAGTGCTGCTTTATCATTCTCACATGCTTTACGCCTTCTCAGTCTAAACATTAAAGGGGTCATCGGATGCCCATTTTGCACAAGTTGATATGATTCTCTACGGTCTTAATTAAGTCTATAACATACTTTGGTTAAAATTTCTCAATGGTAGTGTAAAAAACACCTTTACCCTGTCAAAATCAGCTCTGTTTTCAGCAAGACATTTTTTAGTCCATGTTGCTTTAAATGCTAATGAGCTCTTCCGTGGGGTGATGAGCAGTACTGTTTACTTTAGCCGTGAAACTGGCTAACTAGTACATTATTAGGAAAGGCGATTTGCAAAGATTCATTAAAAAAAAAAAAAACCCTTATACTCACTTCTTCTGTAGATGAAGCTGGATCACGAATGATTCGCGCGAACAGACGCATTTAGGCAGATTGGGGATCGGTGCATTCCCTTCAAAGCGAAAGTAATGTTAATCCTCTGTGTCTTCAGCGGCTCAGATGTAGGGAGTAAATGACGACTGCTATGTTCATTAATACATCCAACAACAAAGCACCTCAATCACTTAATCGGAGACATTCTTGTCTTCCCTTGAACCGGAGTCGACACAATGGCAGACTGGTGACAGCTCACTCAGGGCGGGTCTAAGGTAAGACAGTCAATCAACTATTGTGGGAGGGGCCTGTACAGAACGACGTCATTCTGACAGGACTCTCAGAACAGCCTGATTTGAGAGAGGGGATTTTAAAGTAGGGTTTTAAAAAAAAATCACTAAGTGTTTTTTTTATAATTATAGGATGGATGTGTACACATACTTCCAACACACAATTATGTTCAAACAACTTGAAAAATGAATTTTGCATCCGATGACCCCTTTAAAGCGTTTTAAGCCATTCAAAAGCGCATCAGCACCAAAAAGATTTCAATGCGGTACTCGCGCCCTGACAGATTTTCTCCGCGTACACACATACACGCAAAAAGCGCTCAGCTCGGACTGCACGCGAGTACCAAATTGAGTCCTCTTTCTAGTCTGCTTGAGCAAATGCTCAGAATATTATGTTCAAGGCTATTTTGATGAGTATCAATGTAAACGTGATTTGTTTCCGACCCGCTCTTCACCCCAGACCAGAGCAGGTTCATGACTTCTTCCTCCTGTAACGGCAGTACTGCTCGGTCCCCACGCCGTATCGGCTCAAATGCATTATTAGCAATTGCACTTATTATGGGCTCAACAGTCCTTTCAAGTTCATCTTCCTCAATTTCAACAAGCATGTGTACATAATGTAAAGTTACACTTGTAGAGGTACTGGCCAACGGAGCTGTAAAGGATTAGCTCTTCATTTAAGCTTTTATTTTGAATTTTAGCTTTAGGAAATCGAATCGTAGAGATTCGATATTGATATGATTAATTGATATTAATCAAAGTATAATTTATACTTTACTAACGACTGGTCCAGCGAGCATTCAACCAGTATATCTTATGCCGAGTTCACACTGCACGATTTTCAAACTCGTCGGATCGCTGTTGTTTTCACACTGCGTGACTATCTGGGGTAGCATTCAGTCGCTGTTCTGTTCACACTGCACGATGGATCGGCGACAGGGGCTTTCACATTGCACGATTTCACAATAGGAAGAATCGCCGACAACTCTGTCTGATCTGCAAACTACGTTTCACAACAAAACACACGCGAGAAGTGATAAGGAAATAACGCGAGAATCCGCATGCGTCAGCCCGTTGTTCTCGAGCTAGACTGGAAGTATTTAAAAAAAATATAGCCTGCAAATTGTCTATGTGCTGATTTCCAGCTACAAAAAGAAAAACAGATTATGCAGGAGGGAGATGCAGGGATTGTGTTCTGCAAAGAGTGATAAATAATAATTTGCAGTAACTGTTATGCTGATGTCGCGGCTGGTCAAGCCTTTGTGCTCGTTTCTGTGTGATATAATTGTACATATTAAAATACTGATATGGTCTATAACTCCTCACCGAACTTCCCTCTGCTCTGTATCTTTGTCTCTCATTGGCTGAAGGTCATCGTGATGTAGTTTTCAGTCAGAAATCATTGCACACAGCGTGATTGTGAATCGCCGACAGCTCCAGATATTTAGCATGCCAAATATTTCACAGGCGTCAGCGACATGTCGGCGATTCCCTCAGATCGCATCTGTGATAATTCACACTGCGCGATTGTCACTCGCGTGAACGAGCTCCGATTTGCCTCCGATGTCGGGCATTTGTCGGCGATTTATCAAAACCTGTCGGCGAGTGAAAAATCGGGCTAAAATCGTGCAGTGTGAACTCGGCATTAGCAATTCTGTTTATTTCGTTTCCACGATAATACAGAATTGGTTGGGTAAATTGAGCAACAGGTAACACTATCTTTGGCAAATAGTTTCAAACTTAAATCACAGCACCAGACCATTCTTTATAAATGAAACAAGAGTTTATTTGCTATTCTACTAACCTAGGATACATGAACTAAACTAGATAACACAAGACAAAATACACACACACATTCGGGCAATGTTATTGCAATTTGAATGAAGTTTCCCAAAGTTCTAATGCTCGTTTCCAAGAATTCTGTAAATTCAGCCTGAGGAAGTCATAAGCAGAGAACTTTACTATCTTTACCTTTTAAAGATTAATTAAAATAAGCTCAGCAAGACATGGAGATTGTTTGTTTGTTTACTTGCTTTAAGTTGAGTTGAAGGCTGGCTTGTTCCCTGGATGGTTGCTTGAGGGAACCCCGAAGGCTAATTGGCTGCTGATGTGTCGTTGTCGTGTGACGTCACTGGGGAAGCCCGTCTGTAAGTGGTTGGCTTCCTGGCAATGCACGAGTGGCAATGCTTTGAAGTTCTTGCATGGCTTCAGGCTTTGAAAGTTTCTTTGGTCAGAAGTTTGACAGAGTGTTGAAGTCTTGGATGATCGACCTGATGTCAAGTCTGTAGGCGCTTCACAGTGGAAGCAAAGCCAAAGTTTTCAAGCAGCGAGCAGCAAGCAAAAGCCGGGCATTGAGTTTTAAGTGGGACTACTAAGTCCGCCCCTGGAGCGATTGTCCCAATTGGCTTGTTGCTGCAGGGCGGAGCCACGCCCCATATGGTTCCTTGTCCGTGCATACATTAGATGCCAGTAAATCTGTCACATGAAGAGAATATCCTAGCAGATTTCTATAATGTGTTGTAATCATGCATATGATGCTACAGGTTAACTTTTTATCCACACCAAATTCTTGCTTCCAAAATTAGCTTTCGTTCAACATCAGACATCGAGTATTTGGCATACAAAAAGGTACATATACTAATTTTATCTACTAAATGGGTTAAAGGCATAGATTAAAATATCCTAAATCCTAATAACCACAGCAAGCTTATAAAAGACATAAAATACAACATTATATATATATATATATTGTCTCTTGAGTATATTGCTTTAATAGCAGCAGTAAGTATTGATTGTCTTTGGCCGAGTCCATAAAAGTTTGTGTGTTCTTGGTCTGCACTTAGAAGAGACAAGACACGTTTCCTTTGGAATGCAGTAAAGAAATAGGAGATGTCCGAGGGGGTCAGGAGAGTGTCACGTTGTGTAGATCTGGTGATTTTCTTAGCTCAGACGGAGCTATAAGTCAATCGTTTGTGTTTATCAGATGCATAGTTTATGGTAAACGGGGTCGCAGTATCGCAAGCGATCTGTTTCTGGAACCTCTCCAAATAAGCAGTTCTTTGTTCTTAAATCTGTGCAGATGTAAGAACAAAGAATCTGTCACATTTTATATGCATTTGTCCTTTTATTAGTTAAAATATACATAATAATGTGGTTTGGGTTGAATTGATCACTGTGGCAAGTCTGGTCAAAACGCAACGAAGATGCTTCTGAGATCATCGTTGTTTATGAGTCTCCTGAGATAAGGAGAGCATGGAAGGAAGCTGGTCGGACACTTGGGCGTGGTGCTGATCATTTATTAATTTTACAACTTTCAGATGGTGGAGGGGGAAACTCCTCGGAATGTGCTTAGTTGAGATTATATTTGTGTGTCCTTTTCGACAAGGTTCTACAGAGCGAATCAACCCCGTGACGTCACACGCGGTGGGACTGCAAGATTTCCGCGCCCTTGCTCCAAAAGCTATAACAAAACATTATTTCTTTAAAACGGTTACTTTTTTTTTTTTTTTAAAGTGTAAATTGCTTTACTAAATCTAAACTTGACTGACTGTCTATATCCCCGTTTCCACAGCAGGAATTTTACCCAGGAACTAGGGACTTTAGTCCAGCACTTTGTGTGTTTACACCGCAGGAACCAGGATCTAAATAAAGTTCCGGGTAAAAATGTGCCCCTCAAAGTCTCTGCTCGCGTGGTAGTACTTTTTTCAAAGGAAACGCACAGAGTACTGGCCCAAAGTCCCTAGTTCCTGGGTAAAGTTCCTGCGGTGGAAACGGGGCTTCAGGGAACCATGGTTACATACGAACCTGAGACATTTTTTAGTATTATTTATTATATACTCCTATAGTATTTAGTCATTTTGAATTAGCTTTTACATGTACATTTTTTATTTTATATGCATTTGTCCTTTTATTAGTTAAAATATACATAATAATGTGGTTTGGGTTGAATTGATCACTGTGGCAAGTCTGGTCAAAACGCAACGAAGATGCTTCTTGCGTCACAGTAGATTTATTTCCATTAGCATATGCAAACATGGGTGTATGTGTGGTTCTACAAGACAAGTAGAAACAATAGTATATATCAGTACTTAATATTCACCATAGCATAACAATACAACAAGATGATATGCGGATTATATCTTCACTGGCGATCGCTGGACTCATCGTATCGATGGCTTCGACCTGTTGTCCCTGGCCCTGTCTCTCTGCGCTGCTTCCTTCCGCGTGTTCGTCGTGGTGGAGTAAATACTTCCAACCTTCGACTGATCCGGAGATCTATGCAACCCCAGGAAGAGGTGTCACCATTTCACGTGGCTCTGATCAACGCACGTTCTCTGGTAAATAAGAAATTTATATTAAATGACTTTTTTTTTTTTTCCTGGACGCCCTATGTATCACTGAAACTTGGATTAAACCCGGAGACTTAAGCCCATTCACTGAGCTGGTGCCTCAGGGCTGTAGCTTTTTAAATTCCCCTCGGTTATCTGGCCGAGGTGGGGGCTTGGCAGCAGTGTTTAAAGGCTTGTATCTCTGTCGCAGTCTATCAACTGGGACTCATAGTTGTTTCGAGGCTCTGCTGTTTCAACTTTCACTAGTCAACCCTGTGGTTTTTGCAGTCATATACCGACCACCTAACGTAAATAAGGAATTTTTAAATGAATTTGCTCAATTTATGAGTGAAATCGTCACCAGTTATGACAGGATTTTAATACTGGGAGACTTTAACGTTCATGTGTGTTGTGATTCCAAACCACTATCCAAAGACTTTCTTAGATTACTTGATTCTTTTGACTTTTGACATTGTGCAATGGGTATCTGGACCTACTCATGCTCAAGGACATACTTTGGACTTGATTTTATCCCGTGGTGTGTCAGTGCTGGATATAAAAATTGAGGACGCTGGCATATCTGATCATCTACCCATATTGTTCTCTGTGTCTCTTGATGGAAATACTCCAAGTCAATCATCATTGCCACACTGGACTCGTATATTTACAGATTGCTCAAGTAAAGAATTTTCTTCCAAGTATGAATTATTAGGTGCAACTCAGGATATAAATACTCTTACCGGTCACCTGGATATTAACGAGCATCTTAGTGTTTTCAACAATAATTGCTCCAATATCTTAAACACTATTGCTCCGTTAAAGATGAAAAAACACAAACATTAATTCAATACCTTGGCATAATGATACCACTCGTTCCCTTAGGCAGACTTGTAGAAGGGCGGAACGTAAATGGAAAAAAGACAGGCTTCAAGTCTCATATGAAATCTTACGGGACTCTCTCTCTGCATTTCAGCGAGCTGCCAAGGCTGCAAAGTGTAGATACTTTTCAGAGATAATCACACAAAACAGCCATAAGCCAAATATTTTATTCTCCACTATTAAATCTGCACTCCAACCAGCTGTCAACATTTTTTCTGAGGTATCTGTCTCTCTGTGTGAGAAGTTTGCTAATCATTTTAATGACAGGATCTCTCGAATCGTGTCTGCTGTATCAATGTCGTCATATGAATTGGTTGATGTCCTATACTCTGGTTCCACCTGGTCTCTCTTCGAGTCTGTTAACCTGAACACCTTAATCAAAACCCCGTCTAGCCTGAAACCCACAATGTGTCCTCAGGACGTTATTCCAACACGTTTTCTTAGACAGATCATTGACACCGTCAGTCCTGATTTGTTGTCTATTATCAATAAATGTCTCCGAACTGGGACTGTCCCCCACGACTTCAAACTTGCCACAGTGCGACCACATCTTAAAAACCAAATTTGGACTCGACATTGCTGGTTAATTTTCGTCCGATTTCAAATTTGCCTTTTTTATCAAAAATATTTGAGAAAATTGTCTCAAATCAACTTCAATCTTATTTGTCCAACAATTCTATTTATTAAAAATTTCAGTCTGGTTTTAAATCCTGCCACAGCACTTAGTCTGCCCTCTTAAGAGTTTTAAATTATGTCATGTTGACTACGGATTCTGGCCAGTTTACAGCTCTGGTTTTGTTAGACCTCAGCCCTGCCTTTGATCTGGTCAACCATGATATTCTTATATCTCGTCTTGAGGCATGTGTTGGTTTACGGGGCACAGTATTACAGTGGTTTAGGTCATATCTTACCAATAGGAGATATGTCGTCAACATTGGGCATCATTTCTCCTCTGAGATGCATTTAAAATCTGGTGTACCTCAAGGATCGATCCTTGGTCCAGTATTGTTCTCACTTTATATGCTTCCTTTAGGGCTTATTTTTAACAAGCATGGGGTCTCTTTCCATCTATATGCAGATGACACCCAAATCTACATCCCCTTAAAGCGTGGCAATAAACATGCCATTAAGCCCATTTTGGATTGCCTGGAAGAACTGAAACTTTGGCTTGCAACAAATTTTTTTATGCCTCAATGAGAGTAAAACTGAATTCATTATGTTTGGTCCCAATGATAAAAGTGTATATGATCGCGAAACTACTTCTCTGTCACCTTACAGTACTACTTGTGTCAGAAACTTGGGTGTTTGGTTTGACAATAACCTCAAATTTGATAAGCAGATAAGTTCTGTTGTTAAGTCCTGTTTTTATCATATCCGGCTTCTCTCCAAAGTGAAATCGTTTCTATCATCACGGATGTTTGAAATCACAATGCACGTATTTGTTACATCTAGGCTTGACTACTGTAATTCTCTGTACATTGGTGTTCCTCAGTCCTGTGTCTCGCCTGCAGTTAGTCCAGAATGCAGCAGCTCGGCTTCTTACTGGAAAGCGCAAATTCGATAGTATTACACCGGTTTTAATTTCACTTCATTGGCTTCCAGTAAAGTACAGAATTGATTTTAAAATTCTATTGTTCGATTTTAAATCTCTTCACAATCTGACCCCACTGTACTTGAGTTGTTGTACACTGAGTTGTTACAGCCTCATACTTTGTCGAGATCGCTCAGATCCACTGATTCTGACCTATTGCATGTTCCTAGGACAAGACTAAAAACAAGAGGTGACCGTGTCTTTTCTGTTGTCGGCCCAAAACTTTGGAATAGTCTCCCCTCTCATATCAGAACTGCTCCAACCTTGTCGGTTTTTAAATCCTCATTAAAGACCTATTTCTTCTCGTTGGCGTTTGATACTCCATGATAAATTGTCTCTGTCCTTGTGTTTGGAGTGCCACACATTCTTATAGCCTGTGTATACTTTGTGAATATCTGAGTTTTATAGCTGTATTTAATTTGCCTATGGTCTGTATAATGTTGTAAAGCACTTTGGTCAACTTCGGTTGTTTTTAAACTGTGCTATATAAATAAAATTTGTATTGTACAACAAACAATAGCAAAAGTTAATAATTAGAAAGACATTATAACATGCGGAAATATAGTCTTCACTTTCAACACCTTATTTATAAGTTACTCAACTTTGGTCAGACCGGGAATCGATCCCACAGCTAATTAATGACGTCACACAGAATAGCTTGTGCATAACAGAATGACTAGGCATTTCTTAGCGCGTATGTATATATGTGTGTGTGTGTGTATATATATATATATATATATATATATATATATATATGCGCTAAGCATTTAATAAATATACATTTAATAAATATTAACTAAAGGTCTTATTCCATTTCCACAGAACTGTTTTCGATTCTCCAATTGGGGAAGGAGCTGGACTCAACGTGACTGTGGACATTGAGGTGAGGTCAAGGCAACGATTATGGGTCTTCCATAATCCCATCCAGCCACAATTAATCACGACAATGTATATACAATTACAAATTATTATAAATCAACAGTTTGTTGTTTTACACACATGCACACAGACATTATTTTATACACCGCATAGTCGTGAGATGCAAGTAATCTTTGGATGCACCCATAACAACAAAAGACCACACTTAATTGAACCTTTTCTGATAAGAAGTGTGCGCTGCAAACGCGAGCATTTTTGACGATCGTTTCTGTCCAGTCCGCTCGTTTTATTGCGTTTAGCTGTCATCGGTTTTTTGTCTAGCAGTGGCAGCAGGTATGTGATTTTTAAAATTTCTAATTTGAGGCTGTATTACATCGATTCTGGCACCCAACATCACAAGATGATGATATTTTAAGCTCCTTGTGTAGCCGAATTTTGAATGGTTTGAATGGGCCGCCTCCAGTTTTCCCTTTGTTTTGCCTCCAGCTAGTGCTGTGACATCGGTCCTACATGATCCTAGTTACCTGTGTTTGGCCTAGCCGTGCGTCACTCAGAAAACAACAGGCCAATCAGAAGAGAGGTTCATGAATATTAATTAGACAGGCCAAAATCTACCTGTTTTTAGCAGAGCTCCTGAAAGGGGAGCTGTAAAAATATATTGAGATGGTTTTTGGTACTTATACCGCAAATATATGTTCTTAAGGACATCAAAACCTAAAATAAAACTCCAGAAATGTGTACAATATGGGGGGACCTTTAAGTACTTAATTTGTTTCAAAATAAATATTTTAAACACTAAGACAAAAAGGAAAGAATAATAAATTGGCCTTGTAATAAATAAATTGGTATATATAGCCCTATAACGTTCACGCAAGAACTGTCATTCTGACTGACAACCGGAGAACAACAGATATTAAATAGCCTACTCTTAGAGTTTTATAATGTAGTCTTGTGTTTTATTCAAATTGATTATAATTTATCTCAAAAGGATATGCACTCGCAGACCGGACTGCAATATTTTCATAAAATGTAATAACTTGCCATTTCGGTTTGTTTCTCACCACAGTATACCTTCAGAACGCCTGGAATATGCACTACGAGATGCATAGGATTTTTTTACAACAGCTATGAATCTGCTTAAAAAAATAAATAAAAACATTCTCTGCCATAAACTTGGCAAGTCACCAGTGTATTTGGCTATTTTTTTATGGTACTTTAGACTGCGATGGAAACTCGGGACAGCAACCGGTCTGAGGGAAAAAATTGTTCCAGGTAATTTTGGTGGAAAAGCAGCTTCACACAGGTACTGGGTTACTCCGCAGCGGTACCTACCTCCCAGCAGGCACACAACATCATAAGACGTTGATATTTGGTTAAATTTCGGTTGCAACGTCTGGTGACCAAAATTGAATGTAAATTCAACGTCTAATGTCAATGTTAAATTGATGTCCAATATTGAGGTCAGCTGACATTGAGAGTTTGTTGTTTTTAGGTTGTGTAACCAAAATCCAACGTTAAGTCAACGGCAAATTGACGTCAACCCGATTTTCATTTTCAACCAAAATGTAACGGCTGTCCGACGTCAAGTCCATCGTCAACCTAACGTAACATAGACATCTGGTGCATGCTGGGCTGAACCAATCTAAAACAGGCCGAATAAACACTTTATTATAGGTGTACCGTTGTTATTCAGGACGAGCTAAAAACACTATTTGGAAAATGGATTCATGGTGTACTCACTATTATTATTATTATTATTATTATTATTATTATTATTAATTTTGAACACAAAAAAAAGTTACGGACTGCAGCTTTAAATTTCCAGTTGGATTTGTTTCTCTTCTAATATAAGCCAATGAGTTCTTCTAACTTGAGTCTTCTTTTTTTTTTTTTTTTTTTTTTTTGTTTGCTTCGGAACACATAAACCAACTCGGATGTCTGGAACAGATGATTTCTGACCCCATCTCTTGTTTTATACTTCACAGCAATCTCCACAGTCATACCAGATCACCCCAAAAGGCCAGAAAGTGAATCCTAAAGATTTTGGCATGGACCAGAACAGCGATTACTCAACAGATGATGAATCTGCACCCGTAAAAGCCATCCCATCCTGGGCTGAGGGTATATTTATGTGTAGTTACAGTTTACGCTATGTTCCATCTGTGCACTGTAGGGGTGTGCAAGGGTCCAAATGGTTTTCACCGAATTCTGATTTGATAATTTTTGGATATACCGTCATACAGTAACTCTCAGTTCATAGGTTTATTTTAAAGTATGTATTGTATTCTCCTAATGTGATGTGTTTTGTGCAGGTATGCAGGTGAAGCAAGCTATTACGGAGCAATATCACAATCCACTGGATCTCGATTCATATTTCGGAGAGCCTGAACCTCCCAAACTGGAGGAGATCTTCAGGTGGACCAAATCTTGCTTTTTTAAATGCACTAGCTCTGCCATCTGGCATTCTTCACCATGTTCGGGAAATTTGGGCAATTAATCAGCAGATGTACTTTTTTTCCTATTTTTGTTCTGTCGTCTTTTTATGTTGTTGTCTTCTATACTTTGAGCTTACATTTATATGTAAGTAGGTTAGACTGGGGAAAAAGAGTAGGATGTGTAATTTGTGTACTTTCATGAAGAGTGTCAGATTTACTCTGGACTGTTAATAAAATGTATCATTTCTAAATGTGTAATGTCTCTTATTTTTAGTAGTTTGTCATCATGGATATGATTTGAAAAGTCAGGAAACTAAATCTGGGTGCATCCGTTACTAAAAAAAACACTTGAGGAAAATTGAATGTCATAAATTGAAATGGCAGCATGTTTTAATTTCTTTGGTCATTCGTGTCACCGTTCCAACTTCCATTTGAGTTTCCTGTAATTTAGGGAAGTATTTTTCTAGTATAGTGAGTTTCTTAAACTTTAAGGAATGTGCTCTTGTCAAACTTTTCCACAACTTTGTTTCTAACTTGATTTACACAATGGCAGGAAATAATAACCGGATGAAAATAAAGAGCCACTTAGCCTTTTTGAGATGGACTGTTAGCTTGCATTATAAAATCAACTTTTACGTAGGCCTATATTTTCAAATATTGAACCGATTTCTGTGATTTTTATGTAACAGGATAGAATGGAGTGAGACAGACAACATTATACCACATTAAAAATATGAAACCCTTTAAATATTTCTAATTAAGCTGGTTCATTTTATAGACAAAGCTGAATTTGTCACATTCTCTCAAACTGGATTATTACTTAAAAATCGCTTGATGATAAACTCATTTTCTATCTTGAAACATGTGAACTAACCCTAAAAGGGGCGACGTATCCTGGGGGATACAAACATGGGAGAAGCAGTGAAAGTGTAGATCTTATTTCTTGGTTTCATTTTGAAAGGGGGGTGTTTGTGAATCTTTGAGGTGACTTTTGTTTCTACATTCTTTGTTTAGCTCACAGGCAGCATTTAAATCTGCATGGCCGCCTGTAGTGGGAAATCTACTCACCCTCCGATAAAAGTTGATCTAGTTCACATACTGTATTTACACGTTAGAGGGGACTTAACTGTTTAAAAAGCTGTTGTTCAGCATTAGCTTATTAGGTTTACATTGAAATGTTATAAATTAAATGCTTTGCTTTTAAATTTGCTCTAAAATATTTGTATCTCAGCGAATATGTTGCCCTTTTAGGGGTATAAATAAAGATATGAAAACATATTGGTGCAGTCGTGGCCTAATGGATAGGGAGTCGGACTTGTAACACAAAGGTTACCGAACCTTGCAGAGCACTAGTTAACCCCTCTGCAATTAACCCATCCAAAGTGCACACACGGAGCAGTGGGCAGCCATTTTTTTTATGCTGCATCACCCAGGGAGCAATTGGGGTTCAGTGCCTTGCTCAGGGGCACCTCAGTCGTGATATTGAGAGAGTGCTGTACAGTCACTCCCCCCACCTACAATTCCTGCTGCCCCGAGACTCAAACTCACAACCTTTGGATTACAAGTCCAACTCTCTAACCATTAGGCCATGACTGCCCCATATATAGGTAGTTGACAAATAAAAATTGTTGGACTGTGTCCTATGGTGTGACATAGCAAAAATGTAGATAAAAAAACTTAACATACAAATAGCATGAGAGGGGTTTTTCTTCAATGTTAGAGTTGTTGTTTTTTTTACATTTTTCCGTCAACTACCCATTTATATATACAGGTGCATCTCAATAAATTAGAATGTCGTGGAAAAGTTTACTGTATATGTACTCAATACTTGGTAGGGGCTCCTTTTGCTTTAATTACTGCCTCAATGCGGCGTGGCATGGAGGTGATCAGTTTGTGTCACTGCTGAGGTGGTCTGGAAGCCCAGGTTGCTTTGATAGCGGCCTTCAGGTCATCTGCATTGTTGGGTCTGGTGGCTCTCATCTTCCTCTTGACAATACCCCATAGATTCTCTATGGGGTTCAGGTCAGGCGAGTTTGCTGGCCAATCAAGCGCAGTAACACTATGGTCATTGAACCAGCTTTTGGTACCTTTGGCAGTGTGGGCAGGTGCCAAGTCCTGCTGGAAAATGAAATCAGCATCTCCATAAAGCTTGTCAGCAGAAGGAAGCATGAAGTGCTCTAAAATTTCCTGGTAGATGGCTGCGTTGACTGTGGACTTCAGAAAACACAGTGGACCAACACCAGCAGATGACATGGCAGCCCAAATCATCACAGACTGTGGAAACTTAACACTGGACTTCAAGAAACATGGATTCTGTGCCTCTCCACTCTTCCTCCAGACTCTGGGACCTTGATTTCTAAATGAAATGCAAACTTTACTTTCATCTGAAAAGAGGACTTTGGACCACTGAGCAACAGTCCAGTTCTTTTTCTCCACAGCCCAGTTAAGACGCTTCTGATGTTGTCCCTGGTTCAGAAGTGGCTTTGTAGCCCTTTTTCTGAAGACGTCTGAGCGTGGTGACTCTTGATGCACTGACTCCAGCATCAGTCCACTCCTTGTGAAGCTCTCACAAGTCTTTGAATCAGCTTTGCTTGACAGTATTCTCAAGCTTGCAGTCATCCCTGCTGCTTGTGCACCTTTTCCTACCCAAATTCTTCCTTCCAGTCAACTTTGCATTTAATATGCTTTGATACAGCACTCTGTAAACAGCCACACCTTTCAGTAATGACCCTCTGTGACTTACCCTCTTTGTGGAGGGTGTCAATGTTCCTCTTCTGGATCATTGCCAAGCCAGCAGTCTTCTCCATTATTGTGGTTTCAAAGAACAAGAGATGCCCGGAATTTATTCTGTAGGGATGGTAATTAATTGAAACTCAAATGTAAATATTCTAATATTTTGAGATACTGTTTTTTGACTTTCATGAGCTGTAAGCTCTAATCATCAAAATAAAAAATAAAAAAACTTTTGAAATATTTTACTTTACATGCAATGAATCTAACATATATGAAAGTTTCACTTTTTGAAATAACTTACAAGAAAAACGTAACTTTTTTAGGACATTCTAATTTATTGAGATGCACCTGTATATACTAGGGCTGGGCATGCTAACGCATTATCGTGTTAACGCATTAATTGATTAATGCCGACAATTATTTTGTTGCGCATTAACGCAGTTTTTTATTATTATGAAAGTCCATTGCCCACTGGCTCTGAATCCCTATGCTCTGAATACACATACAGACAAACCATGGGTCACAGAAGGGGTGGGATGTTGATCAGTACTGGCTTGGGATGGGCATCATCATGTGTCTCAATCAATGAGAGCATTTGGGGTGGACCTAAGACTGCAGCAGCTCTCACATGAAGTGCTCACGACTTCATAAGTGGGAAATAGGAAGTTTCCGAAGACAGCAGAGAAGCATTCCCGCTCAGCACAGTGGAGCGCGTCGTTTTGTTAACTTTGTGGTTTAGCTATTATCTTGAGTTGTTTGGGACGTGGTAAAGCCCTAAACACACTGCACGATTTTCGGCTGTCCCAGACGAAAGATTGGCATCGTGAAACAATCGTGGCCAATCAGAAGTAATGATAATAAATATATATATGGGTCAGTATCACCATAGAGTGCCTTTCAACCCACTCAGTACTCAAAAATTTGGGTTTTAATTTCCCTTTTGCTTTATGTCATGTTATAAATAGTAGACACTCAAGTACTATAGAAACATATTAGCTGAGCTCCCACACATTTTTTAGTTAATTATGGGCCATTATTCAAAGCATAAACCATAAGATATGTCCACCCTGTCATGGACATATATATTACTGTTAAATACGTTTTCATTGCAAAATTAAGATTCAGATTATTTTTTCCGAAAGGTATGATGTACTGTATTCGAATCACTTCTGTCATATTTTATGCCGACAGGGTGGACATGTTAAGCCAGGGGTCACCACACTTGGTTCTGGAGGGCCGGTGTCCTGCATAGTTTAGCTTCAACTTGCCTCAACACACCTGCCTTGAAGTTTCAAGACCTTGATTAGCTGGTTAAGGTGTGTTTGATTAGGGTTGGAGCTAAACTCTGCAGGACATCAATACGCTCAAATTGAGTAATCTCTTATTTAACAAAATATTAATAGGAGAATTTTTTTATTTTTTTATTTCATGATTTGACAATATTCTACTATCATTCAAATTTAATGGGACATAGCAAAATAACACGCATCCTCTTACAAAAAACTTAAAAACAAATCTAGAAAAATGTATCTAAAGAGCCAAGTAAGGCTTTTGTTATATAAAAACTTAATATAACATACCCTTTCATAGTAATTTTTATGTTAAGTTATCATGGCAAATGAGTTATGTACAGGACACCAAAAGGCACCCTAAAGTGATATTGACCCACACATATATATAGAGAGAGAGAGAGAGAGATTCTGTGATTTCGTGACTTGTGTTTTAGAAAATCAATCGTTGGAAAGGTTTGACAGTCAAGGTTCCATATTTGGTAGCTGTTTTGTAATAGAAGTGATGTGACAGAAAATGATTGATTTTTGACAGAAAAATGCATCCAAAAAATAAAATACAATAAAAAATTCTATAGAGTATGGGTGTAACCCAGTTGTTATTTTTGGTATAGTGCCAAAAAACGCTTGTTTTGTTTACTGTGTTGAGACGTGCTGAAGTTGCGTTTGGCCTCATACTCTGTCGCATACCTTGTCAGTGTTGTGCGCTTGCTTAGCCCTTTGTTGTGAGAAACAGTAAAGTGTGTTCAGCTGAATTCAATCTCCGTTTTTATCAATAGGGTATAAAAAAGGTTAGTATACCGTGGCAGCCCTTGTGTGAAGAGAGAAGAGGCTAAAGACCATCGACTCTACCGTGCGACTCCACGCATCACACACTATAGGCAGCGCAATCCTAACAACCTGCGCACTTTGCCTGTGTCTACTAAAACACAAATTTCTTTTTCTATTGGTCTCTGGAATTGTCAGTCTGCAGTAAACAAAGCAGATTTCATTACATCTGTTACTAGTCATTCAAGACTAAACCTCATGGCCCTGACAGAGACCTGGATCAAACCAGAGGACACTGCAACTCCTGCAGCACTCTCCAATAATTTATCTTTTTCCCACACTTCCCGTCTGACTGGAAAAGGTGGAGGTACTGGTCTGCTTATCTCTAATGATTGGAAATGTATTCCTTTACCTTCTCTGGGTATTCAGTCACTATTACCCACCCTTTTAAAATCCATTTTAGTTGTTTATCGACCCCCAGGACCACAAGGCAAATTGTTGGATGAATTAGATGTGCTGCTCTCAACCTTTCCTGGGGATGGTACTCCCCTAGTTATGCTTGGAGACTTCAACATCCACATAGATAAACCTCAGGCTGCAGACTTCAACACTCTGCTTGCCTCTTTTGATCTCAAGAGAATGTTAACTATGGCTACTCACAAATCAGGCAACCAACTGAACCTTATTTACACACGACACTGATCCACTGATCATGTACTGGTTACTCCACTGTACACCTCGGATCACTTCCTCCTCACTCTTAACCTCAACATGGTTCCTGACACAACACATACCCCCCCACATGTCATCTTTCGACGTAACCTACGCTCACTCTCACCCTCCCGGCTATCTGCTATGGTTTCATCTTCGCTTCCTCCCTTTGCACAGTTAGCATCTCTTGATGCCAACAGTGCTACTGATACTTTCTGCTCCAGAAAGTGGTTTAGACACTGTCTTCTAGGCCAGCCCGTACCACCCCTTCTGCCCATAGGCTGTCTGATGTCATTAATACATTAATACATCCAATTCAGACCGGTGTTTTTCCCTCAGCATTTAGACAGGCTCGTATAACCCCACTACTTAAGAAACCCACTCTTAATCCATCTCTTTTAGAGAACTACAGACCGGTTTCCCTTCTTCCTTTCATTGCAAAAACACTTGAACAAGCTGTGTTCAACCAAGTCTCTGCCTTTCTCACACAGAACAACCTCCTCGACAGCAACCAGTCTGGTTTCAGAAGTGAACATTCAACCGAGACTGCCTTGCTCTCAGATGTTGAAGCCCAAAGACTAGCAAGAGCGGATTCCAAATCTTCAATACTTAACTTGCTGGATCCGTCCACTGCTTTTGACACTGTTAACCACCAGATCCTCCTGTCAACACTATTGGCAAAGGGCATCTCAGGAACTGCACTCCAATGGTTTGAGTCTTACCTCTCAGATAGGTCCTTCAAGGTATCTTGGAGAGGTGAGGTGTCCAAGTCGCATCATCTAACTACTGGGGTGCCTCAGGGCTCAGTTCTTGGACCATTTTCTTCTCTGTCTACATGGCATCACTGAGCTCTGTCATTCAGAAACATGGCTTTTCACTGCTATGCTGATGACACTCAACTCTACCTCTCATTCCATCCTGATGATCTGAAAATAGCTGCTCGCATCTCAGCTTGTCTAACAGACATTTCTTGCTGGATGAAGGACCATCACCTTCAACTCAACCTTGCCAAGACAGAACTGCTTGTGATTCCTCTAAACCCATCGTTTCATCACAATGTCACCATCCAGTTAGGCCCATCAACCATAACTCCTTCAAAAACAGCCAGAAACCTTGGAGTTATGATTGATGATCAGCTGACTTTCTCAGACCACATTGCTAAAACTGCCCGGTCCTGCAGATTTGCTTTATACAACATCAAGAAGATCAGGCCCTTTCTTTCAGAACATGCTTCACAACTCCTTGTTCAAGCTCTTGTTCTGTCCAGGCTGGACTATTGCAATGCTCTCTTGGCAGGTCTTCCTGCCAGTTCTATCAAACCTTTACAATTAATGCAAAACACGGCAACAATATTCATTTTTAATGAGCCAAAAAGAATGCACATAACACCTCTGTTTATCAATTTTCACTGACTACTAATAGCTGCTCGCATAAAATTCAAAGCATTAATGTTTGCCTACAAAACCACCACTGGATCTGCACCCCTTTACCTAAATTCATTACTTCAGACTTATGTGCCATCTATAAACTTGTGTTCTGCAAATGAACGTCGCTTTATTGTGCCATCCCAAAGAGTGACAAAATCACTTTCACAGACTTTTAAATTAAATGTTTCCTCCTGGTGGAATGACCTGCTCAACTCAATCTGAGCAGCTGAATCCTTAGCCATCTTCAAGAATCGGCTGAAAACATATCACTTCCATCTAACTCTAGCCATCTCTATTCTAATTCTATTCTTTAAAAAAAAGACTTGCACTCCCTTTTAGACTTGCACTCTATTAATTTACTAACTGCTTGTTTTCTTTAAAAAAAACTTAACATTAGCTTCTCTATTCTTTTTCTATTCTATCTATTCCTTTTCTTTTTATTTATTATACACTTAACAAAAACAAAAAAGGCCTCTAACACTAGCTTGATCTATTGTTTTTATATTCTATTTGTTTTCTTTTTATTTATTATATCATTTAAAAAAAAAAAAAACTTGCTACATGTACTAAGTTAAGCTAACTGAGACTTGTTATAGCAGTTGCTTATCATTGCTCTTTTGTTGATTTTGATTGCTTCCATTGTCCTCATTTGTAAGTCACTTTGGATAAAAGCATCTGCTAAATGAGTAAATGTAATGTAAAATGTAATGTAACTCCAGAAAACAATCTACATAGATACATACCACTGCCATCCACTGGGCCCTATACACTCTGTCACCCTTTTCCCCCCACTAGCGACGCCCCTGCTCCCACTTATACATGTCCTGGGACGTAACACCCCCAACACAAATTTACAAACTAAAAAAAAAAATTATATACAGTAACCACCACATTGATACACTTAGCTTTCCACCGGCTTTTTTGAACCCTAGACAGGGTATTGGCCACAACTTCTCTGAGCCTTTTCTTATGGCGAATATGGTATTCTTGAGTCTCGATTGCTCCTGTCTGTCTCGATTGCCCCTGTCTGCCGTTCTGCTGAGAGGTTTGTGATTGTAGCTCCGTGTAGCTTCGCTTTTCTGCTGAAACTCTATCTTTCTATCACTCTCTGTTGTTTAAAGTGATAAAATATAACTTAATTCCCTCCATATTTCTGATATTATCTATCAAACTAATCTGAATAATTTGACCATTCGCTTTAAAAAAAAAAAACGTGAGTGCAACGCGTGCACCACGCGTTAGCATTCATTAGCCGGTTATATTAGCGTTTCTATTCACGCCTATTATTCTAGGGGTGTCAACGTTAACGCGTTAATCGCTTTTTAATATTTTTTTTACGCAGATTAATCGTTTGATAAGGTTTGACCCCAACTTCTTCTCACCATCGCAGCGGAAGGTTATCTATCACTGTGTGATGAGGGTGCAGTGAACCAGTGTTGCCAGGATAACGGCACAAGTGGGCTATTTTGAAAATACAGTCGCGGGAAAAAATTACAGAGCCGTGGGTTGCGGTTTTTTGGGCTACTTTTATAATGTACAGCAGCCGCTCAAAGTGTAGACAAATAAAAATTTAAATAGATCCTTTTACTAATGTGTATTAAACTTGGAATGTATCCCTGGCAACTTAAGAACGGAGAGGCGGTTGTATCACAAACAACGTGAGTTTCAGCAGAGCAGCAGAAATAAACATGACAACAGCCACTATAGATTATATAAGATAATAAACACACGATTACGATAGATATGGTCTGTATGTGATTTTCTTGAGATGAATGTGAACATCTGAAAAGCTAATTTGTGCAGCGATATAAAAGGTTATAAATAGCATATTTTAACAACAGTAAACGACCAAATTCCACATGTGATCGTAAAAGGAAGTTATTACAAACACTCGATGGTGGTTTGAAGTGAGATCTGAGTTAAAAGTGTACTATTAATCTCATAAATTGTCTTATGAAGCATGATGCTAATATTAGCTCTAATGCACCTGCAGAACAGGTCCAATTCTTCTTCATAATGCATTTTGTCATAATACTTCATGTAAGGTCGCAAGAAATGTTTTGTTGTATTTATTTAGAAATACTTTTGATAATAGTTGGGTAAATGTATACTGGGATTGAAGCGATGTGGCTTGGTAAACGTTTTATTGCCAGTTTAAAGGCTGATAATGGCTGAATAAAAACAAAAGAATAATAAGGATGTCTCATACCTGGCGGAGGTGTGAAAGGTTCTGTATACTTAAACTAGTTTCATGCATTTCTTTTTCAACACATTTACAGGTAAATCCTAGTATTTTAAATTTGCGATTAATCATGATTAATCACAGCCCGTGACTGTGGTTAACGCGATTAAATTTTTTAATCGATTGACAGCACTAGTTTTCTTTTTCTCGCTCCATTTTATCTCTCTCTCTCACTCCGTTTGAATTCACGAGTTCATCAAACAACAGTGGTAAGTGAATCATTCATCTATCACGGTGAGTAATGGCTTCTCCTTCTCTTGTTATTTGCACTTCATGTCACATGTACAGTTTATCTCTCTCTGTCGGCGATAGAGTTAGGCTGACAGAGAAGATTTTAGAACTAGAGACACACATCCAAACTTTAACTGAGGACAGTAAGAATGTGAGGGCTGTAGATACGGCTTTGGATGCAACTAGTTCAGCAAGTCCTGTACATTGTTCGGTTCCAGTTGAGCCCATGCAGCAGGGTAACTGGGTGACTGTGAGGCAGCCTAGTCGCGGGTCAAAACACCACTCTTCCGTTCTGATCAAAACATCAAACAGGTTCTCCCCACTCAGTGACGCACCCACTGAGAAACCTGATGAAAGTGCTCTAGTTATTGGCGATTCTATTGTACGTAACGTGAAAATAGAGACACCAGCCACCATAGTCCATTGTTTACCAGGAGCCAGAGCGCCTGACATCTTGGCAAATTTAACCCTCTGGGGTCGACAAACGCCGATACGCGTTTTGAGGCGAAATGAACTTGAATTACTCTGCCATTTTTGATCGTACTGATAAGAGCAATACACCAACCTGTAAGGGGTCTACTTTTATTTGTATACACTCATAATAACAACTAAACTTTGTGCTTTTAAAGAATAAAGAAAACAAACAGGGTGCGCTCTCTGTATTCTCCGTCTCCGCGAACTGCTTTTTGAACGTTACTAAAATGAACTGTAACTCAGCAAATACTTCACACAGAGACATGAGAAATATATCTATAGAAAGCTTGACATGTCTACTGTTAAACGAAGTAAGTCTTACCGAAAACAAATATTCTGTGATAAAGTAATCTGTATGAAACCAACGGCAGGTCCAGTTTTTCCATCTGGTCTCATTATCTCTAATTAGGTCACACCCACGCGCTGCTCGCGCTATTGTTATTACAAATCTCCACGCGAGCCACGCGGCATGTAAACGCCCACACCACCATAAACAAAGCAGCAACGCATTCATCTCGGATACTTTTCAGTTTTGGAAGAACACGCTGTGAGGAAAAAGCCTTGTATTTATCCCCAGAAGACGCGCTGATAGCTTTGTTTACCTCACAAACAGAGCGCGAGCGCAGCTGGAGCCGGCGGAGGAGGAGATATTCTATACCGAGTAAGTAATGTTTCTTATTGGCGTTCGATAATGTGTTGTTGTGACAAAGTTGAATGCATTTACGAGTTGAACTTTTCCCAAACTATAACTCCAGAATAAAATGTGTGAAATGAGTGCAACATTTTGAAATATGATAGGCAACCTTTCATTACATTTAAATGTTGCACGACGTGAGGATAGTTATGTTCTATAAACAATGATATAAAAATAATATCTAAGAAAGTTTAGACCAATCTTTACTGTGAAGTAGCCTACTCTGTTTGCAAATACCTGCTCAAACATGTTTATAATAAGCTTAACAATAATAATTTAGTTATAAAATGTTGTTTTTGTATTGTATGATAATACATGCAAAGCATGTGTGCATCTATGTTATAAAATCACGTGGGCAATATTGGTGATTGCTAATGTAATAATATAGTTGCTCCTGATAAGCCTATCAACATGCTCACTAATGTATTTATTAATTTTAGTGTGTGTGTGTGTGGGGGTGCTTTATTTATTTTGAATAGTAACAATATGTAGGCCTATATATTATAATAAATCTAATGTACTGTTTTTGCTGTACTTTGGATCAAATAAATGCAGGCTTGGTGAGCTGAAGACACTTCTTATAAAAAAAAACATTACAAATCTTACTGTTTAAATAATTTGACTGGTAGTGTATGTATTGTCACCATGTTTGCTTTGTCTTTGTCCGTTCATTGTGTTGCTCACGTCTGTTTTGTGTTTTCTCATGCAGTTTCTGCTGTCTCCTGTTTTCCTGGGTTCCAGTTTCCTGCCACTGTTTTGGATATTTTGGATATTGCACCCACAATGTCTTGACTCTTCTGTTGTTTATTTGTTTGTTTGTTCCTAATAAACTGTTTAACTGCACTTGCAAGTGGTTAATAAACAATCAAAATAATTAACAATAATAATGAAATACAACACAAGACATTAGAATTTACTAAACTGATACATGTGGTGCATAGAATGAGCACTTCCTCAGACAATGATCCGCATTTGCAAACAAATGTACGAAACAAAAGTACAAATGTACAAAATCTCCAGCTCCTTTAAGTAACTAACATTAACATGCCAAGCATGTTATAAATCCAGAATGCCCGTGCATCATTTGATCATCAGTATACCGAACTACTGCATCAACACAGAAACATTCATGCTGTGAATAAACATGCATTGAATGCAATTATTAGTATTTAAAATCTACATTTATGCACATACACATAGAGGCGGTTTCCCGGACAGAGATTAAAATGGCCCTTGAAACCAGATGAACAGAAATCTGCTTTCTTTGTCATGGTTTTAAATAGTCTTAGACTTAGTCTAATACAGAATTTAATAGGCTGATTTCCTGGAGGAAGACTAGAGCTACTTCAGGACTAAATTGAGGCTTAAATTAAACCTACCAGGAAGCTTTAACTTCAGATTAACGTTGTGTTTCCAGTCTTTATATATCAAAATTATTGGCACCCTTGAACAAAGAAGCCTGTGAAAATAAATCTGCAATGTTAATCATTTTGATCTTTTATTAAATAAATAAATCACAAAACACTATTAAAGTATTTTTTCATTAAAGTAATTTTTTCTCTAATACACACTGGCAACAATTAATGGCAACCTTTTATTCAATACTTTTTGCATCATCCTTTTGCCAAGATAACAGCTGTAATGCCTGTAATGCCTGAAGCATTAGGTTAAATAAGAGATCAGAGACCAATCCTTCATCCAGATTCACTTCAGACCCTTCAGATTCACAGCTCCATGATAAACTCTCTCCTCTTCAGTTTTCTGTAGGGTTCAGGTCAGAGGACTGGGATGCTCATGGCAGAACCTTTGTTTTTTGCTCAGTGACCCATTTTTGTGGTCCTTTTGGATTATTGTTCTGTTGGAAGATCCATCCACGGCCCTTTATAAGGCTTTCTGACCCCAAGACTCAACTGTTTTCTGCAATTCTCCAGCTGTGATCCTTGGAGAGTCTTTGGTCACTCAAACTATCTTCCTCAGGTTTCATTAAGACAATAGACACAGACAAAATACTGATGGAAGATTTGTAACATTTGCTGTTGATTGGAACTCATTAATTATTGTCCTAATGTTGGAAATGAAAATGTTCAATGCTTTAGCTCTTTTGTTACTTTTTATTTTTTATTTTTACTTTCTTCTATTTTGGTGACAGTCGCAAACATTAGACATGTTTTTAAAAAAATCTTCTATGACTGGTTCTATCTCGTAGCTTCATAAAATTACGGTTGAACCACTGATGTAAGACACTGATGTGTTTTAACGATATCCGTACTGCGTTTCTGTGCCTTGATCGTGGCTGCTGTCTGTGGAGGGTCAGAAAGCTCTCGGATCTCATCAAAAATATCTTAATTTGTGTTCTGAAGATGAACGAAGGTCTTATGGATTTGGAACGACATGAAGCTGAGTAATTAATAACTGAATTATCATTTTTGGGAGAACTATCCCTTTAAGCATAATGTTATGACAATAACTCTATTAATATAACACTATAAACTGTATTTTTATTAAAAAATTATAAACAAACACACACATAGCCTCTACATAAATACACAGAAAAACACTTCTGGAAGAGGGCTGGGAAAAGTGGGCGGATTTTACACAATAGTGAAAGTGAAACTAAACGCAGCATGATCTTCCACTGAGTTTTAGTTTATCTTCATCTTTGTAAACATTATTGGATTTTTTAAATTTATTTAGCTTATAGCTTATGTTGGCCTGAATTTCTTTTGGAAACAAAAAGATCCAAGCTTCAGTTTTGGAAAGGAGGTGGAGGAGAGGATCAGTGTGCAATATACATCGGTCTAAAAAGCATAGGCGAGTTTCATTTTATGTATTTCTTTAATAGAAAAAAACCTTCTGCTTGCTGACTGACTAAATCAGATATCAAAAGTTAATGCCATGTTCTCCTTAAATATTCCCTTTGTTTTATTTTGCTGGTTTATGATACATATTTATAGTCATTTATATTTATTAATTTATTAAATATAAAAACATAATAGAAAACATAACTCAAAGATATGTCAATTAAGTATGTTTAATTTATTCATGATTTATTTCATTGTATTACAATATGATGATCATTTCAAAGCACTTGAGTGACAAGACAAGACAAGAGTTACTTGAGTGGTTTATATTAAACAGCTGGTATAACACACACACACACAAAAAAACATTTCAGAACTATTAACCTCGCACTTCATAGTAAAGCACACTTCAATAACGGCGGGCACTTTGAGCTCTTTGTGTTTTGGGGCGTATTTCATCAATGACTGTGATTCGTTTTGGATCCCAGACACAGTCTTCTTCGAGGCCGCTTGGCACCATGCCACATCCTGGAGGGCACCAGGCAGTGTCGTACCCCTTATCATGCCAGGTTTTCTGCATTGGATGACCTTGACGGTCAATCTTCTTCACTTTCCCAACACTGACCTTCACTCTCAGAACCACTCTCTGGTTCTCAGGTAGATCTAAAGGGTATCTGGAGGCCTTCTGTAGATCTCGGCTGAGGTAGACGCCACGTCCAAGCATGCCACCAGAAGACTGCTTGAAGCCAGACCGTTTGATTTTTCCAGCAGCCTCCCTGGTTGTGCCATGATACATTGTGTAGACTTGATCACATACTGGTTCTCTGTAACTCTCAATGCATGGAGGAGCACCTGGACCCAAGTCATCTTCCGCCCACATGTTTGCACCTGGATACATTTTTGAAAAATTTATAGAAACTTTAGAAGAATTTTTACCCAATCACTAGCAAAATGACTTATTAAGAAATACATAATGAGAAACAAAATAGCATTAAAAGTCGCTTATATTAGGATATATTAGGCTTTTTAAACACTATGACCAACAAACTATGACCCATTTGCACAAAAAGAAAGTGGTGTCTTACCTCTGATGTCGCTTCTAAAGCTGATCGCTTCCTCCTGAAAGCAGGAATATAAATGGCAGATTTTTCAGGGTGTGATCACTGTTTCATTGTTCCAAGGACAAATGCAGACTGAATTAAAGTAAAGGATGTTAATGTGACGTTTTTCCTGAGGAAATTCCTAGTCCAGCCTGCTTTTGATTACAATGGAAATCACCAGACCTTTAGCCATAAAAAACATTCAAATATAGGCTTAACAAACTAGAAGTTTTAGAAGTTAAAAATGAATAGTTGTGTTGGCTATATATCCATACACTGAATGATATGAGGGGACAAATGCTGGCACAAAAATGGTAATATAAAACAGTTTTTCAAGTTGTAGCAAACATATAAATTGAGCTAATTTATTCAAATCAAAATGATTGTTGTGTTTCACTGCAAAAATGATTTCTTACTCAACATTTTTGACTTGTCCAATCATCTTAACGTTCTTATTTTTGGAAAAAGTTTGTTATATTAAGATTAAGATATTAAGTCTTGTGTTCGGAAGTTTTGATCAAAATTAAATAAGTTTATGCTTGAAGCAAGAAAATATCTACCAATGGGGTAAAAAAAAAAAAGTCTTATTTTCCCGTTGAATTATTATTATTTATTTATTTTTTCCCTCACATGCAGATATATATTTTTTTCTTGTTTTAAGCATAAATTCCCTTTGATCACATTTTCAGAAATCTAGACATAAAATCTTAGGTCACTGTGCTTCTCATATATCTTGATTTAAGAATGTTTAGGTATTTGTGTTGGAAATTAAAAATTATGTTATTAAAATTTACTGATGCACAGTGTAGGATAATAACAAACTTACTGTAGTACAATAATGCATTTTTTTATATATATCTGTAATGTGACTGAAAGATGACTGAAATATGTATATAATGTAACAAACATATTCATATCAATATTAATTAACATGTCCGTCTTTAGCATCAGAACATTACATAAAGCAACCATCATTTCACAGCACACTTTGTATTCAACAGCTTCTTGTGTACTTGGACAAAACAATCTACAAAACTGAAATAAAAGTTTATGTATCAAAGAATTATATTGGTTTAATCTATTCAACATTTTCAGATGATTCTACAAGAACTTTGCTCCTTTTTCATTGGAGAAATTAGATTATTTGATTGAATATATATTTGATTGAATAGAGGATCTATGATCAAGCACCATATATATTTTGACAAAAATAAAGTGGCTTGCCGCTGATGATGCTTGTAACACTGAATGCAGACCCTCTGAAAGCAGATTTATGAACTGTAAGCTAATTCAGGGTGTGTCCACAACGGAAATTATACTTTAGCAAAAGAATAAGGTTTCACTTCCCCGTTATCTTCATAAACTCTAATATGAATGATTACATTTATATGTGGACTTTCTGCTATAAATTCTATAAGATTGTGTTGTTTCTTTGTATTCTTCAAAGCAGAGACCCATATGATTCTCCAAGCCCAATATATTGATAAGTCTGAAGTAAACAGGGTGTGATTTGTGTCATTGTTACAGGTTTAATTATTTTTATCAAACTGGTATCAAAACAAGCAGAAACTGCATTTATATGCTAATGTTTTTTCTTTCTCTCTGCAAAATATTTATCATAATATTAAAATGTATAATATATTACGTTTCATTCAAATTCAAACTGTAAAAGACAAAAGTATTAACTTTCTCTGCCAGTTTATTCCATTTGAAAAAAAAAGAAAGAAAAATAAATCAAATGGACCGTACAACAATTTTAAGTTTCAGTTTTACTTTGCAGGTCTGTTTGTGTGTTGAGTTAATCAGGCAAATACTAATCACTGTTTTAAAGACTATTTTCATCTTCATGCACACAGAGGAGGGCGATCTTTCATGAGGGATCACAACTGACATAATTAAATACAAACAAACTCACAATAAACAATACTAAAAGAACTGGAAAATAATGTAAAATTATCTATCTGATTTTGAATGTTTATTTTTACAGTCTAGTGATATATAAGTGCCTAAAAGGCTATTAAATCAAAACAGAAAGCATTAGTAAACTTGTACATGTATGTTTTTAACAGTGAATTCACAAATAGTGTCAGTATAAAATGTATATACAGGTGCATCTCAATAAATTAGAATGTCGTGCAGAGTTCATTTATTTCAGTAATTCAACTTAAATTGTGAAACTCGTGTATTAAATAAATTCAATGCACACAGACTGAAGTAGTTTAAGGGTGAATCCCATTTCTCTGTCTTACCCCTTCCCTTTCCCCTACCCCTTCGTCTTACCCCTAGCCCTTGTCCCTCGAAACCGAGTGGTAAGCGCTAGGGGTGAACACATACCACTATGAAATGAGACACCACTTGGTTACGGTTACGTCATCATACACCGTCGCTAGCTGGCTGCTACGTCACCAGAGCCGACAAGTGTTGATCACAAACTTTGGATCGTTTTACAAACTTGTTAAAACTGTAGACATGCATGGAGTCCATTCAAGGCTAGTCTGCGGGACCGTTGTGCAAATCAGCAATGTAACGTTAGTGTAGCAAACTAGCGATTTTTTAAAACGTTTCAATTAAGAACATGGTTGCAAATATATATATGTACAGGACTGTCTAGAGCACAAAACAAGACTTTCGTCATTTTTAAATGAATTATTTAAGCCGAAAATACTTTAATACTTGATGATCTGGCCGCCATTGTTGCCGGTTGCGCAGTGTGTTCTGGGTACCCCTTGGTTTCAAGTAAGCTCGCGAAAATGCTTGGTTTTAAGGGGTATCTACCACTTCCCCTTAGCCCTACCCCTCGATCAAAACAAGAATTGGGATAGCCCTTACTCTCACGTGAACACGCAAAACTAAGGGGAAGGGGTAAGACAGAGAAATGGGATTTTCAGAGAAAAGTCTTTGGTTCTTTTAAATGTGATGATTTTGGCTCGCATTTAACAAAAACCCACCAATTCACTATCTCAACCAATTAGAATACGTCATAAGACCAATAAAAAAAAATTTTTTTAATGAATTGTTGGCCTTCTGGAAAAAATGTTGGGTGTACTCAATACTCCTTTTGCTTTAATTACTGCCTCAATTCAGCGTGGCATGGAGGTGATCAGTTTGTGGCACTGCTGAGGTGGTATGGAAGCCCAGGTTTCTTTGAGAGTGGCCTTCAGCTCATCTGCATTTTTTGGTCTCTTGTTTCTCATTTTCCTCTTGACAATACTCCATAGATTCTCTGTGGGGTTCAGGTCTGGTGATGTTCCTTTAAGGGGATACGACCAAGCGCCTAGGATAACTAGGTCTTGGCCTGTCACCCAGGGGCTACTGCTTGCTCTGCATGAGCTCGCTGAAGGAATTGCCTCAACAGATCCTTGGTAGCAACACCCTGTTCAAGTCAGTATCACTGGGGATACATAGGTAGAGTGGGGCCCAAGGTGAAAACCGGGACCTGACCAACTCAAGAAAAGGGCACGAAGCCGCAGCGTGTAACCCATACCATACAGGATTTTAGAAAGATCGCAAAACAATTGGTGTACGATCTTACCACAATGTGGCTTTCAGAAAGTGCACAGACTAGCGTGCGCACTTACCATAACATGGATTTGAAACACCGTTCTGAAGAGCGGAGAACCCAACTCTCAGCATGAGAGGGATCTCAGACGCTCAGAAGGGAGCGGCATGCTCATAGGTGACCCTCAATGGTGAGGGGAGCAATGCTAGCTCGACCAACAGACATAGCTCTGGAGAGCGGAGAACCCAACTCTCAGCATGAGAGGGAACTCAGACGCTCAGAAGGGAGCGGCATGCTCATAGGTGACCCTCATGGTGAGGGGAGCAACGCCAGCTCGACCAACAAGGAGAGCATAGGGTCAGGGTCACAGAGCTCTGAGGGAGCGGAGAACCCAACTCTCAGCATGAGAGGGACCTGAGATGCTCAGAAGGGAACTGCATGCTCATAGGTGACCCTGTATGGCAAGGGGAGCACTGCTAGCTCGACCAACAGACATAGCTCTGGAGAGCGGAGAACTCAACTCTCAGCATGAGAGGGATCTCAGACACTCAGATGGGAGTGGCATGCTCATAGGTGACCCTCAATAGTGAGGGGAGCGATGCTAGCTCGACCAACAACATAGCTCTTGATAGCGGAGAACTTAACTCTCAGCACGAGAGGACTCCCAGACGCTCAGATGGGAGCGGCATGCTCATAGGTGACCCTCAATAGTGAGGGGAGCAACGCCAGCTCGACCAACAAGGACAGCATAGGGCTGAATGACAGAACTCCGGAGAGCGGAGAGAAACCAACTCTCAGTACGAGAGGGAACTCAGATGCTCGGAAGGGAGCGGCATGCTCATAGGTGACCCTCAATGGTGACGGGAGCAATGCTAGCTCGACCAACAAACATGGCTCTGGAGAGCGGAGAACCCAACTCTCAGCATGAGAGGGACCTGAGATGCTCAGAAGGGAACTGCATGCTCATAGGTGACCCTCTATGGTGAGGGGAGCGATGCTAGATCGACCGCTGACTCACAGAACTCTGGGAAGCGGAGAGCTCAGCTCTCAGAATGAGAGGGAACTCAGACACTCAGAAGGGAGCGGCATGCTCAAAGGTGACCCTCTATGGTGACGGGAGCAATGCTAGCTCGACCAACAAACATGGCTCTGGAGAGCGGAGAACCCAACTATCAGTATGAGAGGGAACTCAGACACTCAGAAGGGAGCTGCATGCTCATAGGTGACCCTCTATGATGAGGGGAGCAATGCTAACTCTACCAACAAGGAGAGCAACCCAACAGGGAGGCATAGAGAGGCCTAACAACCTGAGGCTGCTGATGACAGAGCTCTGGAGAGCGGAGAACTCAACTCTCAGCATGAGGGGGATCTCATACACTCAAATGGGAGCGGCATGCTCATAGGTGACCCTCAATAGTGAGGGGAGCAATGCCAGCTCGACCAACAAGGAGAGCAAAGGGCTGAATGACAGAACTCTGGAAAGCGACCACTGGCCTAAAAACCGGTAAGCCCTCCAGAGAAGCTGCCACACAAACTTCTGGGCTCTATACTTAAACCATAGCAGGGGAGACGCACACTCTAGGCAAGGGCTCAGGGAGATTGCTACTTAAAAACCCTCGGAAGGGGAGCAGTCCCTAAGCTAGCACACAGATATCCTCAGATAGCCCAGATAGAGGGGAAGATAAGGGCAGATGACAGGCCCCCCGAGGAAAGGGAGTAGATGTTCAATTCTTACTCTGGTCCGGACGAGAGCGTTGAGAACGCTTCGTCTGGATCACCTCCCTCAGGTCTTGCCTACCTCTCCTTGACCCGCGCCTCCCTCTAGCCCTACCCGCAGGTGGGGGAGGGGTCCGAGTCGCGACACTAGCCTTCTGTGCCCATCTCTGATCCCCAGATGGAAATGAGCCAGGAGCCCTGCGTTGTTCGGGCTCAGACCTGGACCTTCTTGGAATGAAGGTTTTGAAGGCCGCTGCGCGCGCCTTCGCCTCCCTAAATTTCTCGACCACCGTCTTGACGGAGGTACCGAAAAGCTCGAAAGGCGAGACTGGAGCATCGAGAAGAAAGCCCTTCTCTTTCTTCCCAACATCTGCCAGATTCACCCACAGATGTCTCTCCGTTACCACCATGGCCGCCATAGACCTGCCCATAGCAGTGGCGGCCTGCTTAGTGGCACAGAGAGCCAAATCCGTGGTGCGGCGCAGCTCAGCTACTTCATCAGGTGACAAGCCCTGACCCTTATCCAGGTCCTTCAGCAGATCAGCCTGGTATGCCTGAAGCACCGCCATCGTGAGCAACGAAGCGACAGCCTGACCTGCTGCTGCGTATGCCCTGCCATTTAAGCGAGATGTTTCCTGAAGGGGCTTAGATGGCAAGGAGGGAGCCTTGAGAGAGGATGTCTCGCCCACAGAGAGATAGCTGGCCAGCGTCTCTTCCACAGGGGGCATCCCCTCATAGCCGTTTTCACGCATCCCCTCAATGTTAGCATAACTGGTATGCTGAAACCTATGAATGCGAGAGGAAAATGACTTTTTCCATCCCCTCTCAACCTCCGCATGGAGATCAGGAAGAAATGGAAGGCTCACTCGAGCTGGGGGGCTATGGCCAGAAAGATAACGCTCATCGAGACGACCCCGCGGCGCCACCATCTTGGCCCGCTTCCACGGCAAGTCAAGCCTCGCCGTGGCACGTTCCATAACCTCCAACAGTTCGTCATACGCAGGGCAGGAGGATTGAGAGGGCTCAGTCTCAACTTCTTCGCCCTCAGACATCTCCTGCTCTTCCTGGGCATAACCCAGCAGAGCACTAGCTGCTGGATCAGATGATGTCAGAGAGATCGCATCATCGTCATCCCGCGACTCACTCTCGTTCGCGGCCAACGAGCGCGAGAGGGAAAGCCCCCTCTCTAACTCACGAGCCAGCTCCGCCTGCGAGCTCCATGAGCTCACTGTCCTCCGTGCCTCAGAAGCAGTGGGTCTCGAGCCGCGGGAAGCAGACGGCTGTCCCTCCTTCCTCGAAAAGAGAGACAGACGAGAGCGGAGCTTTCTCATAGAAAAAACCTCACAGTGCACGCAGATTGCCCGCTCGAGCACATCGCGTGCGTGCTCCTCGCCCAAACAAAAGACGCAAAGATCGTGTGTGTCATCGGGTGTCAAATAACGAGGACACGGATGCACACATCTCTTAAACGCCTTGCTAGTGCTCGCCATAGTAGGAAATCATTTCTTACCTGTAGAATACACGCTTCAAACAAAACAGTCACTGAAGATGAAGAAGTGAATGACGTATTTTCCCGGCGCCCCTTTATACTGTGGTTGTGCCGGTAGTGACGTCATAGGCTGTCGCCAGCCAACATGTGGTGTTTTTGTATATATGCTTCAGACACGGGTCACGCCGACGGCGTTCCCCATAGCGACCCCTAGAGGACGCAGTTCGAAGTTCCCTCGAACAGGGTAATGGCTTGGTCAATGTCGTGGTAGTGGAAAGAAAATTCTGAAAATTTCCTGGTAGCCACGCTGATGGGGCTAACTCTGAAAACGTTAAAGGGAGGAACGGAAAAGGGGCCGATCATGAAGTTTGCGTCTATTTCTTTTTTTATTAGGGTATCGACTGCTTCGGGTTCGGCGAGAGCGGATTGGAGATTGGGGCAGATGAGGCTTTGGGTGGGGAGATTTCCGACGCCGGGGTGGAAACCGTGTGCGAGACCTGTTATTACATAATCGATGAAATGGGGGTCAGGGTGATGAAACAGTTCTGCAGACAAACGAGAAATATTTACAGGAGTCGATAAATATTTTTTATCATTTTTATTTGCAGCTTTTTGCACTGGACATATCAAGCGGGCATGAGCACCGCCACAAAAAGCATCTTGTCTTGAGCATCTGCCAGAGTTGAAACTGTTGCAGACCTGGCTGTCGGAGGAAGATGGCAGGTGGCGAAATGAGGTGGGGGGGGGGGGGGTGGATGAGATGTTTGAAATGCGTGGCACGTAGCTGGTGGATTTGGGCTGGGATGGTTCTGGGCAGGGGGGGATGGATGGATTGATGAAGGGGCATATGATGGTGGAGTGGGAAATTGATCGGCAAACCGCACATGCAATGTTACAGTAGCATAAAAATACTCTGTTATGGAGTTCAGTGTCCAGGGCTCCCCAGTAAGGACACTGATTCCATTGGGTCACTCGGATGGCGCATTTAGCGGAAAATAATTTGTGGTACGTGTAAAAGTGGGAGCCTCCGTACGATAATGCGAGTTCGGCGATTATCGCAAGATTGTCGCAGAGCTCGTGTCTCCTGTGGGGGAACGGACAGATGACTTCTGTGTAACGGTTGAAAGCGATCGTGAATTCTGTGAATGACAAGATACGTGACGGGTTGTTGGCTTTTTTTTTTAAAGTGACGGAAAATTTGCCGTAGTCGATTTGGCGATTCTGCAGAATTCAGGTTGTATAATATCAGTCTAATTTACTTCCTTCACTGTCAACCTCTGAATGTGAAATAGTGTAGAAATATACTTGAATACTTGGTTTGTATTAAACCCGGTAAGATGCCCCAGTGCAGATGTGTAATACTACAGTGTTTGAAGCTAGCATCAACTGTTTTTTTTGTTTGTTTTTTTTTTTTTTTTTATATAACTTTGGTCATGTTTAGCATGAGAATCCAACTCTTTAAGAGTGTAAATAAGTCAGAATGCATGAAATAGTATTAGATCTGCCCTTTAAATGGAAATGATAGACATATTTATGGCAGTAAAAATCTTTCAGCTTCTTTTTTTTCTTTTTTTTTTCTTTTTTAACAGTTCAAAACTTTTTATTGGGACATTCCAAAACTCTAATTGTGAAAAACGTGGCTTATTTTTATTTTTTTATTATTTTTATTATTATGCAAACAAACATACTATTTACAGGTAGCAAATCAAATACAAAATAACCAAGGTCAACAAAACATACATGACAGCCAACATGATTTGTGTGAGTGAGTGAGTGTGTGTGTTTGTGTGTGTGGGTGTGTGTGTGTGTTTGCGTAAGTGTAACTGGGTGTTAGGGGTGGAAGTATATAAATAAAAGAAAGTACAACAGACATGACAATAGCAAAAAAAAAAACAATAGTAATGATAACAGTAATAATAATAATAATAATAATAGTAATAATAGCATTAATAACAAAAATTCGAGGATGGAGGATGAGGAAGGTGATAAGTAATAATAGTAATAGTAGCAGCAATAACGATAATAAACTTATTCATCTGAGACAGGGGGTAGTTGGGGAATCAGGAAGAGGACAAATAGTAATAATAATAATAATAATAAAAATAATAATGTTAGTAATAGTAATGATGAAATAATAATAGTAATAATAGTAATAAAGCTATAAATAGAAAGATATTGTAAGGCTGCCTCTGGGCCCTCCATGCGTAAGGCATAAATTATGCCAAAAATGAGCCATCAAGGAGAGGTGCTGCAGGGCACGGGGCCCAAAGTCCCACCCCAGCCGCCACTCACATGCCACGCTTACCCTACATATGTATATGAGTGTATGATGCATTGAAAAAGTGTGACGTGCAGCGTGGAGCCAGCCCAGTGCAAAGTCCAGGCCCCCATGCTCACGTCTCACTTACCCTGTGTGTGTGTCTGATATACATATATGCATTTTTTTTTTCCTTTACTTATTTTACAATAGATGTGTGTATATCGTCTAGTGATGCATTAAAATAAGCAAGGCATGTAGTGTCGGACCTGAAAAGAAAAGAAAGAGAGCAAGAGAGAGAGAGAGAGAGAGAAAAAGGAAGGAAGAAAAAAAAATGACAAAAATAAAAACACGACGAAAATGAGGAGAACAGAAAGAGAGAAAGAACGGATAGGGAAAGAAAATAAATAAATAAATAATAATAATAATAAAATGATCAAGTTTAATCTTTCATAAGTTTTAATTTAGTTTGATATTAGCCATTGTTGCTACCTCCTCCTAACCCCCCTCCCACAAATCTTGTGTAGATATTGATGAATGGTGTGTCGTTGTGGATGGCTTCAGACAAAGAGGGTCAACGGATTCATGATTGATGGAAGTTTATGAGAGATAACAAAGAGGGGTGTAATTCTATTGTATTATTTTGAGTGGAAGTTGACAGGTTTTCCATGGAGATGTACTCTAGTAGTAAGTTTCAGCTTCTGACAGATCTTTTGTTGTTCTGTTCCAAACATCTCTCACAGAACTATTTCCATATGAGCCTTATTATAAGGTTGAAGGTGAAGATTATGAAGTACAAGGTAAACAATGTTTATATGAGCCTGAAGATGATGATGATGAAGATGATGAAGAATGTGCTAAAGGAATATCCAGGACTGAATCTATGGAGAAAATAACTCTGAACATGTAAATGCATTAGACTCGCACTGAATTCACAGAGGAGGTTTTAAGCATGTTTCAGTATTAATTAGTTCAGTGCATCACTGATGAAAGAGAATTATAAAAAAAAATATTAGTAGAAAATTGGTTAAGTTTCAACTAAACTCCTTTCTAAAGTTTCCTTTAAGTAACTAACAAAGCACGGTATAAATTCAGAATCCCCAATACATCAATTGATCATCAATATATTGAACTAAAAGCATGAAAACAGCAGGATTTTGACTGTGAATAAACATGCACTGAAAGTGATTAGCCTACTGGTATTCACTGCTTAACCAAAACGTACGTACGTGTGTGTGTGTGTGTGTGTGTGTGTGTGTGTGTACATAAGCCTAAATGTATAAATCCACTCAGGCTATTTGGTTTATTTTCTTCATCAGCGGATCGCAGTCGCCCCCTGCAGGACACACCTCAACATGACTTTCCAACAGTGACGGAGAAGTACCGGTATCGGTAATAAAAATGACCAAAAAAACAACAAATAAAAAACACCGTAAAATTACTATAAATAACTACATGATAATGATTTTAAGCACAATGTCATGGCAATAAAATGTAACTCTTTGGACATATTTAATATAACAATATAAACTGTATTTTATCGAAGATTATGATGCATGCGCATAGCCTGTACAAATTCTATAAATATATAGAAAAACACTTCTGGAAGAGGGCTGGTAAAAGGGGCGGAGCACTATTCTCGGCGAATTAATGTTACTTACAGTGAAAGTGAAAATAAACAGCGCATTTTGAATTAATTTTAAATTCTACATTAAATTTGCACATGCAAAATGAGATGCGAAATTTTTATTAAAGAGCTGGATGGGAAAACAAGATCAGTATGTGTGAATTCAGAAGAGGAACTGAAGAACACGACTGTTGAAGAGTTCATCAGAAGACTCTGTCCCGAGGAAGACTGTAAGTCCAACCATTTTAAGATCAAGGTCATGGTTGTGTAACTCATTTAAAAATACCATTAACTATTATATGCGAAAATTATATAAACATTAAGAAAAACTGCATAAACATTTAAATGTCGAGCTACGAGAAGCTTGCAAAGAAATATCATCTGGTGGATATATTACAGTAGTAACCATATCTTAACTGTGCTATTGAGATAAAGTAGGCCTTTGCTAATTACTGAAAACGATCTTCACCTCTTAATGAGGTTGATACAGTAATGTTTGCTCTTTCTTACTTTGCCATTGATGTTTTTCATAGTGAAAAAATTCATATACATCTTTAATGGCCAAGTTCTGGAGGATGATTCTACACTTGCTTTTTATGGCATGAAACAGTTTTGTACTGTTATTAAGAGGATTCGTCTACGTGGTGGAGGTATGTTACCACAGCATTTACAATGATTTAAAGTCTCCATTAAATATAGTCTTAAACTCACCCTACATGCTGTCACACAAAACATTTTCTCTAGAAGTGCTTTTATATTCATGATACTTCACTGAATTCTGCTCTTAAACTAAAATTGTATTATGTATGTTATATTATTAGTTTGAACTAGGATTAGCACAAAAAACAAGACAGTTCGTGGAGTATTTGCTCTTAAACATTTTAGTTGGATGTTCGTTTATGTTTTTTATGTTCTTAATTACTCTTTGTTTCAAAACGTTCAACATTCAAAGTAGCATTCCCATAATGTTTGTAAAATGATAATATGGAACATTCCCTTTAATGTTTTTTCTTACCTTCGGTTACGTCCTCTCATTTAATCTAGAGAACGACGAACAATAACAGTGGAGAGACTTTGAGCCCCAGAATCACAAACAACCAGATTCATTTTTAAATGAGTGCCTTTTATTTTCACTCAATCAGGGGCTCAATATGAAATATGAGCAATATGAAAACAAAAATACAAACAAAGAAATTTTAGCTACCTCGGGAGGAGGGCCCGAACATAATATGGAACATTCCCTTAATGTTTTTTTGTATTTCTCTTTTTTCCTGAGCCATGACAAGTCTTCCTTCTTCATCATATAAATGTGAACTTGTGCAAAAAATCTTTAAATACTGATCCTTCATGCAATTCATGTTAAAGGTACAGATGGAGTATTTTAAGGCAAATATCATTCTTCTTCTGACAGCTCTTTTGTTGTTGTTTCACATCATCTCTCACAGCCCCACCAGCTGAAGATGGAGGAGAAGGAATGCCCAGGAATGCATCTATGGACAGATTAACTGCAATGCAGCAGACTGAGCCTGAACCCAATCGATAATGTTGCATGATGTAGTTCAGTGCATTTCAGTGCAGCCTCGTTTAAATCCACATACATTTATACTGTGGGCTGATCAGTGTGATCATTTACTGCCATAAAATACACCATCACACGATTTCTTCTGATTTCAGCCTTTAAAGTAAAATATTTCATGACACCATGAAAAGTGGACTATCAAAATAAAGTGTTACTGAGAATTTGTATGTAACGTAATATACAGAGTGAAAAGAAAAGTTTCTGAGATGAAGCCAGTTAATAATTTATTATGAAACATTATGAACATTGTGATTTTTTTTATTTTTATAATAACATTCACTGATCAATATCAGTAAGACCAGGAACGTTTCCTATTTTTCGTATGTGCATAAGGCATCCATTATAAATTATCTTGTGTCACAAAACATTGTACTTTAAGAGGCTAAAATCAGAACATAATATGTGATATTGAATTTTAAATTTGAATGAAATACGTACAACATATGAACAACAGTGTTTAAAATGATTTAAAGTCTCCGTTTATAGTCTTAAAACAGACTCTTCATGTTGTCACGCAAAACAAAACCTTGTTTTCTCTAGCAGTGCTTTTATATTCAGGACACTTCAGTGAACTCTGCTCTTAAAGTAAAACATATATTGCATTATATTGAATTATCTTGTCATTTTTTTATAGCTGTTACACAAACTAAAACAAAGTGTTTAGGGCAACTTCTCAAAATCAGACGTTGTTTTATATGATTTTATACAATTTACGGCATGTTGGTCAAAACATTGACTTGTTTAAATTTTTCCTGAGTTTTGTGTTTTATAATTATTTTATTGTTTATATTTAACACATATAACAGCTGAAAACTCATCTCTTTCGACACTATTTGACTTCATCCTAAATTTAAAAAAATTAAATTTATTTTATTTATTTATTCTAGTTTGTACTTATTTAAACAATGCCTAAAACTTAGTATTATACGAGCACTCCCTGTGTCTGTTTGCCTCTTTAAGAAGAATCACTTTTGATAAAAGCGTCTGCTAAATGACTAAATGTAAATGTAAACACATATAGTGTGGTAAATGAATGCTGTGTATTTGTACAGTGAGATGTTTTTACGTTCCTATTCTTATAACAGTAGAATCTTCAAAGGTTTTGTTTGTGAGGAAAATGTCACAGTTTGTATAAATTAGCCCTGTCGTCATTACACTGTATACAAATTACAAATACTTTAAGTTTGTACCAATGATTCACCTGCCAATGATTGATGTGTGTTGTCTATCTATCTATCTATCTATCATATTCATTTAAAATACCATAAACTTTATTAGTAATGCCATTTATTCATTTAGCAGATGCTATTATCAAAGCAGTTTAGGGGTTTTGGTTTTCTCTGGCACACTTTGTTTTCTTGTCTCTGTAACTTATGCAAATATTGTACATAACATAACTCATATATTGCTTTTATAAAACGGTTATTCCATATACATAGCAAGGTTTCACAAAATAAAACAAAGCAAATAAAATATAATGATATTAATAAAAACATTATTCTTCAGCCAATCAATGTAGCTGTGGTTGCAACAAAGTGGTTGCCGAGCAACGCACAGACATAAACAAAGGTGTATGTTTTACAACAACTTCGAGCGAGGCTCAACCAATCAGAATCAAGGAACGGAACTATTTTTTTTTACAACATTTTTACAACAAAGCCCCCCATTTTGACAAAAAGCTCTCGGATTTCATCAAAAATATCTCACTTTGTGTTCCGAAGATAAACAAAGGTCTTACAGGAGTGGAACAACACGAGGGTAAGTAATTAACAACAGAATTTTCATTTTTGGGTGAACTGTCCCTTTAAGACTCCGCCTATGGATCCAACAGGATGTCATATGATTCACTTGCATCTATCCAAAAACTGCGATAACCCTTATGCAAATTAACCATAGTTTTATTATAGTAAAATTGTGGTAACCATGGTTTTTGGTGTATTGACTACCATTTATATAACCACAGTTTTACTACAAATACCATGGTTAAACTATGGTTAGTGTTGCAAGACCATGGTTAATTTGTGGGTACCATGTTTTAACTAACCATGGGTTTTTGGTTTTATTTGTAGTAAAACCATGGTTAATTTTCGTAAGGGCAATATAGTTGGCAGTAGACACAGGTGAATAAAGATATAGTATTATCTGAGGATAAAATGTATTTCAAATACAAAATAATGTCCTTTAAAGTAGCTATTTAATGACAAATTATATTAGATTTTTTCTTTGTCCAGCAAAATACAAATTACAAAATACTCAAAAGTAATTAAATGCGTATTTTAAATACTTTTAATTAAAATACCGCCCATCTCTGATGATGATTCCTTCCGTAAACTGCATATATAGCCTGTACAAACATAAATACACAGAAACTGGAAGAGTTCGGTAAAGTTGGCAAGATATTCACAGATTCGACTTTTCCGGGTCAATAACTCGCGAGCAAAACGTTTTTACGACACAAATGACGCCTCTTTTCATTCGTAGTGATGTAGTAAACAAGCTATAAGCGTGTTTTCCTCAAAACAAGCTTTCCTCCGCTCTGTACAAAATACATTGATCTCAATGCGCTGCGTCTGAGAGACGAGTCCTAAGGGACCGTCTGCAAAGTGCGAAACGCGAAAAACGATACTAATAAAATACTCCATACCTTCACAGTAACACACTGTACTTTCACCAAATCCAGTTCACACATCTCTGCCCTAATGCTGGTTGTACTACAAGACTTATTTTGAAAATAATTGCTTTGGCATATTTTGTATGATTATTTATTATGATAAATAGTTAATAACTTTACTGTAACACACTGTACTTTCACCAAATCCAGTTCACACATCACTACTCTTCTGCTGGTTATACTACAAAACTTATTTAGAAAATAATTGCTTTTACACATTTTTAATGAATTTTTATTATGAAAAATAGTTATTAACTTCACTGTTATTGGACATAATAGTTAATAACTTTACTGTAACACACTGTACTTTCACCAAATTCACTTCACACATCACTGATCTTATGCTGGTTATACTACAACACTTATTTTGAAAAATAATTGCTTTGGAATATTTTTATGATTATTTATTATGAAATAAAGTTAATAACTTTACTGTAACACACTGTACTTTCACCAAATCCACTTCACACATCACTGCTCTCCTGCTGGTTATACTACAACACTTGTTTTGAAAATAATTGTTTTTACACATTTTTTATGAATTTCTATTATGAAAAATAGTTATTAACTTCATTGTTATTGGAAATAATAGTTAATAACTTTACTGTAACACACTGTACTTTCACCAAATTCAGTTCACACATCACTGATCTCCTGCTGGTTATACTACAACACTTTATTTGAAAATAATTGCTTTTGCACATTTTTTATGATTTTTTTATTATGCAAAATAGGTAATAACTGTACTGTAACACACTGTAGTCTCACCAAATTCAGTTCACACATCACTATAAAAAACATCAAAATTATCCAAAAGCAATTGTTTTCAAAATGAGTGTTGTAGTATAATCAGTAGGAGAGCAGTGATGTTTTAACTGAATTTGGTGAAAGTACAGTATGTTACAGTAAAGTTATTAACTTTTTTCATAATAAATAATCATAAAAAATATGCCAAAGCAATTATTTTCAAAATGAATGTTGTAGTACAACCAGCATTATGGCAGTGATGTGTGAACTGGATTTGGTGAAAGTACAGTGTGTTACAGTAAAGTTATTAATTATTTCACATAATAAATAATTATACAAAATATGCCAAAGCAATTATTTTCAAAATAAGTGTTGTAGTATAACCAGCAGGAGAGCAGTGACGTGTGAACCTAATTTGGTGACACTACAGTGTGTTACTGTGAAGTTATTACCTATTTTGCATCATAATAAAAAAATCATTAAAAAATGTGAAAAAGCAATTATTCTCAAAATAAGTGTTGCAGTATAACCAGCAGAAGAGCAGTGATGTGTGAACTGAATTTGGTGAGACTACAGTGTGTTACAGTAAAGTTATTAACTAATTTGTCCAATAACAATGAAGTTTATAACTATTTTTTGTAATAAAAAAAAAATCATAAAAAATGTGTAAAAGCAATAATTTAAAAAATAAGTGTTGTAGTATAACCAGCATAAGATCAGTGATGTGTGAAGTGAATTTGGTGACAGTACAGTGTGTTACAGTAAAGTTATTAACTTTTTTCATAATAAAAAATCATAAAAAATGTGTAAAAGCAATAATTTAAAAAATAAGTGTTGTAGTATAACCAGCAGGAGAGCAGTGATGTGTGAACTGGATTTGGTGAAAGTACAGTGTGTTACTGTGAAGGTATGGAGTATTTTATTAGTATCGTTTTTCGCGTTTCGCACTCTCAGACGCAGCGCATTGAGATCAATGTATTTAAGCGGAGGAAAGCTTGTTTTGAGGAAAACACGCTTATAGCTTGTTTACTACATCACTACGAATGAAAAGAGGCGCCATTTGTGTCGTAAAAGCGTTTTGCTCGCGAGTTATTGACCCGGAAAAGTCGAATCTGTGAATATCTTGCCAACTTTACCGAATTAACCGGAAGAGAGCTGGTAAAAGTGAGCGGAGCACATCTCTCGGCGAATCAATGTTACATGAGACAGTGAAAGTAAAACTAAACAAAGTGCATTGTTCATTTTAAATTCTAAATTAAATTTGCGCAAGGAAAATGAGTTGCGAATTTTTTATTCGAGACGTGATCGGGCGGAGCAGATCAGTATGTGTGAATTCAGAAGAGGAACTGAAGAACACGACTGTTAAAGAGTTAATAAGAAGATTCTGTCCCGAGGAAGACTGTAAGTCCAACCATTTTAAGATCAAGGTCATGTATGGTTGTGTAACTCATTTAAAAATACCATTAACTATTATATGCGAAAATTATATTTAAACATTAGGAAAAACTGCATAAACATTTAAATGTCGAGCTACGAGAAGTTTGCAAAGAAATATCATCTGGTGGATATATTACAGTAGTAACCATATCTTAACTGTGCTATTGAGATAAAGTATGCTACTGAAAACCGTCTTAATGATGAAATGATACATCTTCATCTCTTAATGAGGTTGATACATTAATGTTTGCTGTTTCTTACTTTGCCATTAATGTTGTTTTTCATAGTGGACAGATACAGATATACCTTTGCCGGCAGACAACTGGAGGATGATCGTACACTTGGTTATTATGGCATAAAAAACTGTTCTACTATTCATACAGTTCTACTTCTACGTGGTGGAGGAGGTATGCAACAACAGTGTTTAAAACGATTTCAAGTCTCCATTAAGTCTTAAAACTGACCCTTCATGCTGTCACACAAAACGCTTGTTTTCTCTAGCAGTGCTTTTATATTCATGACACTTCAGTGAATTCTGTTCTTAAAATTGTATAATATGTAAAATTATATGTATGTTGTATTATTAGTTTTAACTAGGATTAGCACAAAAACATTGTTTAGACAGTTCATGGAGTTTTTGCTCTTAAACATTTTAGCTGGATGTTCGGGTTTTTAAATATTGATTCATACAATTCATGTTAAACGTACAGATGGACTAGTTTAAGGCAAATATCATTCAGCTTCTGACAGATCTTTTGTTGTTGTTTCACATCATCTCTCACAGCCCACCAGCTGAAGATGAAGGAGAAGGAATGTCCAGGACTGAATCTATGGAAATATTAGCTGATATGCAGCAGACTGAGCCAGAACCCAAAAGATAATGTTGCATATGTTTCAGTGCAGCCTCGTGTAAATCCACATACATACATTCACACTGTGTGCTGATCAGCGTAATATCATTTCAGTTTACTACCATAAAACACACTATCATATATTATCTTCTGATTTCAGCCTTTAAAGTAAACTAAAGTAAAATGGACACCTTGTACAAATATGAAAAATAGGAAACAGTGGGTCACAATGAACGACTCACTCGTACCAGAAAAACACTGTGTAAAGAGTCAGCAGTTAACAGAGTAACTACCTTCAGTGCAGCGTCCATAAAGTACTCAGATTCACACTCGAGTCTCTGCAGAAGATCTCAGCGATGACTCAAACCTCTGTTACTAGAGTTTCTCATGTTAATGCCTCTAAGATGAATCACTTCTAGTGCTCTGTATTTGTAAGTCACTTTGGATAAAAGCGTCTGCTAAACGAATAAAAGTAAATGTAGTACAGAACAGCATTGCAGTAGAGAACTTGGTTACAATAGACATGCTACTGACTTTAACTACAAGTCAACACATTAGAATATTAGTAGACTGGTTAGGATAGGTTTAGTAGAAGAAATGACTTTACAGTCAGTAGAATAGTGTCAGCAGATATTAAGCAGACAGTCACTAATACTCTTAACGACTGCTGATTGACGTGGAGTGGCTTCTAGTTAGTGGAGTGCTTATAAAGTTACTGAAAAGAAAAGTTATTTCAGAGGTGAAGCCAGTTAATACTTTATGAAGACAAACATTGTGCTTTTTTTATAAAAGCATGCACTGATGGGTCGATATCATTTCTATTTTTCACATCTGCACAAGGTGTCCATTATAAACTCACTTGTGTCACAAAACATTTTACTTTTACTTAAAAGGCTGAAATCAGAACATAATATATGATACTGAATTTTATGGTAAATTTTAACAAAATTTGAACAACAGTATTTAAGGCTCCGTCTTAAAACTGTCCATTTATGTTGTCACCGTAAAATAAAGTGCCTCATAGGTATTTAATAATAAAGTGTTTATCGGTAGGTTATGGGGGCAGTTGTAGGGAGGGCATTAATGTCCCAATAAGGCAGCATCCATTTAATAATTTTATTAAAAATGGTAATTTACACTCAGTATGTTATTACTGCATACAGTTTTATAACGTATTACAATAATGAGGTGCAAATGTCTTTTACTATTTAAGTATAAACAGCATCTAACTACAAGCCCATTTATACTTACTGCAAAGAAAATGCTGCTATTTTTACATTTTAAATATAATCTATCGCTATTTGCATTTAACATATCACAAAAAAATGCTGCTATTTTTACATAGTTTAAATAGAATCTGTCGTTATTTGCGCTTAGCATATAACTAAAAAAATGCTGCTATTTTTACATAAATAGAATCTATTGTTATTTTCACATAACATATTAAAAAATGCTGCTATTTTTACATAAATAGACTATCCTTATTTGCACTTAACATATCACAAAAAAATGCTGCTATTTTTACATAGTTTAAATAGAATCTGTCATTATTTGCGCTTAGCATATAACTAAAAAATGCTGCAATATTCACCTGGTGTAAAGCATCTATCGCTATTTGCATTATATTGTATTACTTTATCTTTGTTGTTTGTTGTTTTTAGGGCAACTTCTCAAAATCACACTGTTATCATATGTTTTATTGTATATGTGATTGTACACAGTTTGTAGAATGTTGGTCAAAACATTGGTTTGTTTACTTTTTTATTTTATTTTTTATTTTATTTATTTTATATTTGTGCTTCATAATTGTTTTATAGTTAATATTCACCACATATAGTGTGGCAACATGCTGCTATGAGACATATGCTGTGTGTTCAGGGAGATGTTTACATTCTTATTTCCTGAGCAATAACAGAAGAATGTTCAAAAGTTTAGTTTGTGGGGAAAATTTCACAGTTTGTGTCTATATATAAATTGAAATTAGACAAAAATTAGCCCATGTGTTTATTGTAATTTCATTGTATAAAAACAACAAATACGTTAAGTTTGTACCTGCCAATGATTGATGCGTGTTGTGTTTTCAGGAGTATAACTACACTCATTATCAATCAATAAAATATATTTTTAATCAACAAATTTGTGAGCAGGGTTGCTAACTGGAACATTTCTGTGTTTTTCATGATGTCCTATCTATCTATCTATCTATCTATCTATCTATCTATCTATCTATCTAGTGACTGACACACAAATAAACGTAGAGTCTTTAGAGCCGTCACGGACTGCGTGACTTCGCCACTTCATGTGGATTTTCTTTTTTCTTTTAGCGACTAATAATATTTGACTAATGGTTAGGGGGAATCCCTACTTAATGTATAATGCATTATAAAAGTAGTTTTACTGCATTAATTATACCTTGTAATGCATTGTATGGTCTCATGAATTATTGTAACCAGTTATAGTACATTATAATAATTATCTATTCATTTATTGTTATATATTTAGAAAATATAATGCATTAAAACATACAACAAAAAACTTCAAATATTGTAATGCATTTTAACTGGTTACATATATGAAAACATATAATGCATTGCACCACATTATAAATACCTTTATAATGTATTATATACAAAAATAATTTAAGCATTACCAAATGTTCTTCAAAAGCCAAGTGTATTATATTTAATGCTCATATTTTTCATAGATTTCTCTAAAAAAAGGATGTAAAATCAATTTGCTTTAATTCAATAAATGTTCATCTTGAAATATGACTATCAATATGAAAGTTACTCTTATGTTAATAAAGGAAAATCCTTAAAGATTTCAGAGCAAAAAAACACATGTACCACAACCTGAAATGGGATGATTTTACAATTTTACTAAAAAAAATTTGATGTGCTTAAAAGGTATGAATTATCAATGAGATGCAGAAGGCAAGTTGTACAGCAGTTTTCAATCCCAGTCCTCAAGCAATTTGTCAAATATCATACAATAGGCTTTATAAGGTTAAATCAATCTCATCAGTCTTGTAAATGTGCTAAAACTTTGATTTTTCTTTGAATGATTTAGCTGTAACTGTGCTGAGATTTAGAGCCAGTGTGAAAATTCAAATCTAAAAATAGCTGCAAGCAGTGATTACCGGGGTTCAAGCTCTGTATAGCCTTTAAGGTGATATGCTTTTAGGGACAATGCCAACCTGGATGTATGGCTGACAGTAAAACACATCCAAAGTGGAGAATAGGCTCAAAGACACACACAAAGAAATTAAATGGTTAAAATATTATATGAATACTCTAAAAGCATGCTTACACACACACACAGACATAAATTCACACACATTTTGTTGCAGATATTGATATTTGAAATAAATGATAGGCCTTTTATTGTGGCCAGCCGAAGGCACACCTGTGCAATAATCATGCTGTCTAATCAGCATCTTGATATGCCACACCTGTGAGGTGGATGGAGTATCTCGGCTCACTAACACAGGTTTAGACAGATTTGTGAACAATATTTGAGAGAAATAGGCCTTTTGTGTACATAGAAGAAGTCTGAGATCTTTGAGTTCAGCTCATGAAAAATGGGGGCAAAAACAAAAGTGTTGCGTTTATAATTTTGTTCAGTATAATTTAAGGGTTCAGTAATAATTATGATGTTATCTTTTAATCTTTCTTTAGTGATTATTTTGCAGTGTAAGATTACATAAAGTATTCCAAATTCTAAGAATCAGCCGATACCGATCCAACACCAGCACTAGAATATCAATACTGTGTTTGTGGATCTAATAGTCACTCTTTTTTTTTAAACCCTTTGTTAAACACAATCCACTAAATACTCACTTCCTCACTAAAGAGAAAAACTAAATTTGAATAAAAATATATACGCTATGAAATTAAACTAGCTGACTGTATAATTTAGCAGCAGTTTATTCTGTTAACTATTTGTATTCTTACAAAATAAATTCATGAAAATAAGATAGAAATCATGAGAAAAAGAAAGGCTTCTAATAGTCTTTCTGTGTGCAAAACTTTGATCATGTGAAACGCTTCAGACAGAGCTGCACAAAGCTCTTATGCACCAGCAGGGTGCAGAATGATGTGCTTGAAGCAACATAAGTCACAGCGCGCTGCACTACACAAGGTACAAACCACAAAGAGAAGAGAAATGAGAGAGCAATGTACTCCAGCAAGATAAAGTCATTTTAAGCGAATCCCCAGACCTATATCAACACATCAAGTGTTATAATGGGAATATATCATCTTGGAGAGAGAGTTTCACCGTGCTGACTCATAACTGAGCGTGACGTGCTGCATGAATGCAGTATACAAAGCACAATTGCTTTTTTTTTTAAAAGCACGCGCTGACTGATGGCAGAACAAGCGCTGATATGAAAACACACACGTGCTGGAGTTTAGTGATCTCTCCACAGCGATTTCTGCTTGCATGAAAGTATCAAACAGCCAATGTGTGTTTTTTCACAAGCCATTTGTGCTGCTTGGGTAACCAAATCTGCCATGATCAAACTTTCACCGAGTTTCAATAATGGATCGATTGTGTTTGAGGAACAATGCTTGCTGAATTTGTGTTCGTTTGACGAAGTCTGAACATTAAGACATACGCATCTAAGATTATTCAATATACTCTGCTCCTTTTTATCATCACTTCATGTCCTGCTTCTGCTTATGGGATCAGATTCCCGCCTAAAGTATTGCAGTCACGGATAAAAAAATAACAAGCGTGAAAACAAAATTTAAAAACGCAAGTAAAAATATATTGCACAAGATTTAAAAACGAAAGCAAAATTTTTCAGAATAGCAAACAATGGTCACGGATAGAAAAATAATAAGCGTAAATCAAAAAATTAATAATGCATTTTTAAAAATAATAAGCATGAATCAAAACTTCAAACACGTTTAAAATCATATTGCACAAAATTGAAATATTAATGCAAAATTATCTGACTTGCGCACAAAATCATGTTTTCCTTGGTTATATTTCTCTGTTGTTTCTGCTCTCAGTCATTTTCTGCTCATATTTTTATTTTTTTGTGCGCTTATGCTGTTTTCCCTTCACTCTTGTTTCCACGTTCTGCGCTTGCTTTCCCAAATGTTGCGGTTAGAGTTTCATGTAAATCAGGGTAGATTTAAGCCTCATCATTGGTCCACTAGTTCTTGATTGACAGCTCCTCCTCAGCCAATCAGTGGAAGAGGGGCGGTGACGTCACTCCAGTGCTCCTCATTAGCTCCGATGTTCAGCGTTCACTTGTACAGGTGAAAATGAATAACTGTCAGCTATCATCTTTCCATACAGGACACCGTTATATGTGTCCGTCTGTCACTGCTGTACGTCTGCCTTATTGAACGTCACTTTATTGTATCGTCCCAAAGATGCACAAAAATAGCCTACTTTCACAGATTTTTAAATAAAATGTTCTCTCTGACCTGCCCAACTCAATCCATCTTTAAGAACCGGCTAAAAACACATCTCTTCCATCTTTATTTGACCCTCTAACTCTAGCACTCTCTATTCTAATTCTATTCTTAAAAAAAAATAAAAACTTGCCCCTTTTAGACTTGCGCTCTATTCATTTACTAACTGCTTGTTTTCTTTAAAAACAAATAAAAACTAACACTAGCTTGCTCTGTTCTATCTGTTTTATTTTTATTTATATTATATAATTTAAAAAAAAATCTATTGTCCTCATTTGTAAGTCGCTTTGGATAAAGGCATCTGCTAAATGACAATGTAAATAAGTCAGTGGATTACATGAAGGAAAATGATTCGTTCATCTAAAAGATTCGTTCAGCTAAATGATTCGTTCAGGAGCGTAACATCAGTGATGTGTTCAGTCAGAAGCAGCTGCTGGAGTTCAGTCTCGTGCTGAATATGATCATGTGTGTGTTTTTCAGGATCCCTCGACTCTCTTCATGAAGTGGAAAGAGGAGGAGAGCAGGAGCTGATGGCTGTTCATGAAGAAATCAGACGCCAGAGAGTATGTTACTCTTTCTGAAAGCTTTTGCCTTGTGTTTCTCTGTGAACTGAGAGTCCTGACATAGACAGCAGTGTTTACAGCTTCAAACAACATGTTTAAGAAAATTGTAAATATTGTAGATGATCAATGATACACAAACTAAAAGTGATCAGTTTACTTACATTTGCCTTTTTTTAAATTTTTTTATGTGGCCATAAAACTTGTTAGGAGGCCTGCAAATCGATATTCGCTGGTAAATTGACAAGACTTCATTCTGCATGAAATTCTCTATTAAGAATTGTTTTACGAAATTGTAAAAAAAAAAATCTAAACTCTCTTTAGTTATATCTGAAATGAATTAAGAGTCAACTAACCTTTTAATATCTTTTCTTTAGCCTGAGCTTCACGAAGCAGATAATCTGAGGAGGGTACAAACTGATCTTGTGAAAATGTGATACGCTTCTATGAATTTTTGTTCATGGAAAATCAACAGATCAAAAGGGTATTAAAACAAAATTCTGACTTTACAAAACATTAAACATTACTCAAGGCCTGCACTCTAAAAATCTCTTTATTTTAGCAGGAGATATATAAAAACAAATGAAAACGTATTAGCTTGCTGCCTTCGTCACTGTGACAAGATCTCAGTAACTTAATTATTATATTAAATAAAGACTAACAGGTGGTAGTAATTAGATTTCTAAGTTCAATGGGAACAATAACACATCAGGGAAAACATGCCATTCATACACATTGCAACTCCACAATCGTGAGATTGAACAATAATGAAAATGCAAGGAAAAATAAGAAATATAAAAGCATAATCAAAATAATAAATGATAAAATTAAAAACAATCAAATGATAAATCATGTAAATGACTAATGATTATGATTATAAATTATTATAAATTAATAAAACAAGAAAATCAAAACACAAGTTGAAGATCTTAGATGCTTCGGTGGATAGATCACTGCTGTTGTTCCATGAGCGCCACCTGCTGTCAAAGAGTGAATCTGCAAATGATCAGATTTTGATTAAGTTTACCAAGACAAACTATTTTTTTCAGTGGATTAATTTTGCATGGATTAATTGTTCTCCTTCAGAGTAGCAATGTGCACTAACAACGTAAATAAAGTCCATTTTGATTCCTCAAGGACTTGTGAAATGTCCAGGAACATGATCACTGATAAGAGTGTGAACCCTGCTGAAGTATCATGGTTCAGCAGTTTCTCTTGTAGCTGATTCTCATGACAGTTGAATTTCTGGCTTTAACTCAGTGTCTCAATGATTGGGAATATTTCAGCGCATACAGAGAGCAGTTTAGTGTCTGTTTCTGCTTACTGTAGTTTAATATTTATTCAGCTGAGACGGCAAGTTTACTGTCATTGTGGGTCATGATCAGCACATGATCATAAAAGCTGGGTAATTAATTCAGAACTTTTTGTTTTATGCTTTCAGAAGACGAGACCACTGCCACGAAACTGGGATGCTGCCACGGATTGGGAAATTATATGCATTTCATTTCATTTCTTTTCTTTTAATCAGAAGGTTTTTTTTGTTTCTTTTTTTTTTTTTTGCATGTTCGTAGTTCACTCTTCTTGGTTCATGTGACGGTTCTTTTTGATTGATATGTTTGTCATTTTGTGATTATGTTGATTAAATGCACTGTTCTCTGTATGTTTGTACAGTTCTTTGGTGTTCAGTGAATGATTGTTATAAGCTGGAGACGGAGTGTTTAAGCTCCTGTTCTCTCCTCATTAAACTGTCCTGACTAATTATAAAAACATCATCACTATAATAACTGAACATTTATCATCAACGTTCAGCAAATATGCTCTGCTTCTGTTACAGACACTCAATCACTGTATAATACTGAATTACTGCAGTATGTGAGGAATCAGGATCAATCACACATCAGTATCTGTGGAAAGTCAGCATCACTTCTCTGAAGAGAAAACAAAGTCATAATTGATCTGTAATACATTTCCATAATTTAAAATTCAAATAACAGGAGAGTGTTGCCTGTAATTACAAGATTTGTGAGGAGAAATAATCATAAACTATTACACTGTAAAAAGTGATAAGTCTTAACTTAAAAAAAATTGAGGAAACCCGTTGCCTTAAAATGATTAAGTACATAATAATTAAAAAAAAAAAAAAAGTTAAGTGAACTTGACAATTCAATTAACTTATTTTTTTAATTATCATTTACTTAATTTTAAGACAACGGGTTTCCTAAATTTTTTTAAGTTAAGTCAACTTATCACTTTTTACAGTGTAGATGTTTGAGCTGAGTTCTGACCAGCGTTTCCAGAGTCACTGAATCATTTTGTGAAGCAGTTGATTCAAAGTTTAGAAAAGATTAGTTTCTCCCGTTAAGATTTCTGAAGGAATATTGCTGGCAAAACGGTGCAATGAGAGCACAGTTAAACACTCGTGTGATGTCTGGTTCATTCATACTCTGGTTAGAGACGCTCCTGTGCAGAAAATCCACAACTGAGCCTCACAGAAGTGATCAACCCCGCACTTGTATGGATAGCTATGCGTACATGCGCATGTGTACATAGCATGGAGACCGTGTTTAAATATGAGCTAGGTGTTGCTGCGGGGTATTAGTGAGAGAGTGTATGTATGGTTGGTTGTGCTGTTGCATGTGATATTAAAAAGAAAATCATCTGATTCACATCGTACTGCCTTGTGTTCATTTCGTCAGTTGAAGAACACTGTGTGTCACACATGAGCAAGCACGGAAACTGTTAGCCACAACCACCCCCACCCACACACACACACACACACACACACACACACACACACACACACACACACACACACACACACACACACACACACACACACACCACACACACACACACACACACACACACACACACACACACACCCACACACACACACACACACACACACACACACACACCCACACACACACACACACACACACACACACACACACACACACACACACACACACACACACACACACACACACACACACACACACACACACACACACACACACACACACACACACACACACACACACACACACACACACACACACACACACACACACACACACACACACACACACACACACACACACACACACTCACTCACACACACACACACACACACACACACACACACACACACACACACACACACACACACACACACACACCCACACACACACACACACACACACACACACACACACACACACTCACTCACACACACACACACACACACTCACACACACACACACACACTCACACACCCACACCCACACAACTTCCTCTCCGACTGTTATCTTAACTGCTACAGCAATGTTTATTTTAAATTAATTTTAAATTCTACATTAAATTTGCACATACAAAATGAGTTGCAAAATTTATATTAAAGAGATGGACGGAACAAGAGCAGTATGTGTGGATTCAGAGGAACTGAAGAACATGACTCTTAAAGAGTTCAGAAGGAGATTCTGTGCCGAAGAACGTGAGTCAAAGACTTTAGTGTTCACTTTCTGTCATGAATGTTTGTGTTATTAATTGAAAAACAATGTAATACGATTTTAGTAAAATAAATCTACAGTATATTTAGTCAGCTAAAATCTAATGGGTTTAGTTACAGTGTCATGCATTTATTAAGCATTTCTCTAAAATTTCCAAACTCATTAACATACACCCGGCGCCAGGTGCGTCACGGGTGTGTTTTGCTAGTTTGAGCCCCTAGTTTCACTTGCACCACAGTCTATGATTTGCACCATTTGTGCCCTCATGGGTTCAGGCGCATTGTTGGAGCGTTGCTATTTTCGGGCAACTGAAATAGACTAAAACTTGGTCTAAACTCAATGGCGCAGTATTTTTGTTGTTATTTAAAGAGCGTGTTAGTGATATGTGTCTATAGGCGGGTCCACAACGCACGCACACTCTGCTTATTACACACAAAGGGACGTGCACAAACATGCCAAATATTGAAAATTAAAGGATTACAATGTAAAAGATTATTATTGTGTAGGCTACATAAATATAAACATGTCATAACATGTTTCAGAATTAGGCTTCCTATTTGCTCGCGCGTGAGCAGCTCCGTCGGATTTGGACACGTCCTGAGTGCACCTGTGCCATGCGCTTTAGACTATGCGCTTAGATCATTGATTAATGATATAATTCATCTAATGATGTAATTAATTAATTAATTTATTAAAATACGGCCCTTAGTGTTAGAAGGTCATGTTTTTTTTTAAATTAAAATAAAACAAGTAGATAGAATAGAATTAGAATAGAGTGTTCTAGAGTTAGAGAGAGGGTCAAATAAAGATGGAAGAGATGTGTTTTTAGCCGTTTCTTGAAGATGTTTAAAGACTCTGCTCGGATGGAGTTGGGCAGGTCATTCCACCAGGAGGGAACAAATAAATGTTTGCAATTTATCCTTACAGAAAATCAACTGTTATTTTACTACAGTGACCATATTTTAACCATTATATTTGTAGTAAAATTATTTACAGGAAACCCTCTTGACACATCTTCACCTCTTAATAAGGTTGATACATTAATGTTTGCTGTTCTGTTGTTTTTCATAGAGGACCTCAGATTTATCTTCACAGGCAGACAACTGGAGGATGATCGTACACTTGGTTCTTATGACATAAATGACTGCTCTACTATTTATGCAGTTATCCGTGTATGTGGAGGAGGTATGTAACAAGAGTGTTTAAAAGATAATAGCCTTAAAACTAAACCTTCATGTTGTCACACAAATCAATTGCTTGTTTTCACTAGAAGTGCCTTTATATCTGGAACAGTTCAGTAAATTCTGCTCTTGATCTAAAATGTATATATATATATATTACTTGTCAAAAGTTTGGGATCAGTAAGGTTTTTTAATGTTTTTTTATTAAGAAGTTTCTTATATGCTCATCAGGCTGCATTTATTTGATCAATAATACAGAAAAAAACTTACATTTTGTAAAATATTATTCCAATTTAAAATAACAGCTTTCTATTTTAATGTACTTTTAAAAGTGTAATTTATTTCTGTGATCAAAGCTGAATTTTCAGCATCATACAGTCTTCAGAGTCACACGATCCTTCAGAAATCATTTTAATGCTGATTTATTATGAGTGTTGGAATAAGTTTTAATATGCAGTGTTCAATATTAAGTCTTAATATTTCTTTATAACCTGTGATATTTTTATAACCCTTTTTTCAGGATTCTTTGATGAATACAAAGTTTAAAAGAACAGCATTAATTTAAAATAGAAAAATAGAAATTTAGACTTTTTAAAATAGAAAATTTGGCTTTGCACCACAGAATAAATCTGTTACAGAATAAAAGCACACATTAATTATTGATCCTTCATACAATTCATGTTAAACGTACAGATGGAGTATTTCAAGGCAAATATCATTCATCTTCTGACAGATCTTTTGTTGTTGTTTCACATCATCTCTCACAGCCCCACCAGCTGAAGATGAAGGAGGAGGAATGTCCAGGACTGCATCTATGGAAAGAATAGCTGATATGCAGCAGACTGAGCCACAATCCACTAGATAATGTTGCATGATGTAGTTCAGTGCATTTCAGTGCAGCCTCATTTAAATCCACATACTGTACATATATTCATATACTGTGGGCTGATCAGTGGAATATCATTCAAATTTACTACCATAAAATACACTATCATATATTATCTTCTGATTTTAGCCTCTTAAAGTAAAATATTTCATGACACGAGTGAATTTATAATGGACAATTACCTTGTGCAGATATGAAAAATAGGAAATAATAGGTCATAATGAATGACTCAACTGTACCAAAAACAAGTCTAGCTGAACTTAAAAAGTCAACCGTTAACAGGTAACTACCCTTCAGTGCAGCGTCCATAAAGTACTCAGTTTCGCTCTGTCTCAGGAATCTCAGATCTCAGCGATGACTCAAACCTCTGTTACTAGAGTTTCTCATGTTAATGCCTCTAAGATGAATCACTTCTAGTGCTCTGTATTTGTAAGTCACTTTGAATAAAAGCGTCTGCTAAACGAATATATTTACATTTACATTTATGCATTTAGCAGACGCTTTTATCCAAAGCGACTTACATTGCATTCAAGTTACAGTTTATACATTTTATCAGCTCTTGCTTTCCCTGGGAATCGAACCCATGATCTTGGCGTTGCTAGCGCCATGCTCTACTATTTGAGCTACAGGAAAGCTCAAATAGTAGTAAATGTAAATTTAGTGCAGAATATATTCCAGCAGTAAAGAATTTGGTTACACTTTAGACTTTCTACTAACTAGGAGTAACTTCCCAACTACATGTCAACTAACTCATCAGAGTATTAGTAGACTGTTAGGGTTAGGGTTATCATTCAGGGAACAGATTTGATCGTCTGATGTTTTTAAATGTCACAACTTGTTTTCTTTAGCAGTGCAGTTATATTTGGGACATCTGAGTGTCTGTGAATACTGCGAGTACTGAAATTATATTGCAAAACATTGTATTATTTTTTGGTAAATTATTATTTTTTGGTCTAATGGTAATTGTTGGTGCGGAGAGTGAATGTCAAGCGCTCTCTTCCACCCTCAATACCACGACTGAGGTAAGACCCCTGACAAGAACTAAACGTACTACTAAACGTACGTACTGTCTGTGTGTGTGTGTGTGTGTGTGTGTGTGTGTGTGTGTGTGTGTGTGTGTGTGTGTGTGTGTGTGTGTGTGTGTGTGTGTGTGTGTGTGTGTGTGTGTGTGTGTGTGTGTGTGTGTGTGTGTGTGTGTGTGTGTGCGCGCTCTTGGATAGTGAAATGCAGAGCACAAATTCAGCAAATCTGGGGACACCATACTCTTCATTACTTTTACATACTTTTCTTTCCGTTATTTTGTCATTTTTATGCAATTACACATTATGGCTGAACTATATTTTAGGATTTTAAGTCTCAGAATCAGACTTATTTTTTTATATGTGATTGTAACACAGTTCGTAGATCGGGAAGAAGGAGGCGGGAACCGGCGAACATTTAAACACTTTAATAATAAAATAACCAAACATAAAAGTAAAGCGGCAGCCCCTCACGGACCACTGCCGCACACAAAACACAAATAAAAGTCCAGGCCTGGTCCTCTCTCGTCTTCCACTGTCGTCACTCCTCCTTTTATCCTTCCAGAGCTCCTCCGTGGGACTCGAGACCGGCGAGTGACGCAGGTGTCGCTCATTAGCATTAACTCCACCGGCCTCGCTCCGTTCCCACGGCTCTCGGCCCCGCCCCACTCGCCACAGTGATTTTATACAATTTTATGCCTCGAATGATCTCATAGTTTACTACATATACTATTACAACTTGCCTTCTGCGGAACATATGCTATGTACTTTAACAAGGAGATATTTTCACATTCTTTCACATTTTGTTTGTGATGAAAATGTCACGGTTTGTATAAATTATCCCTGTCATTACTCTGTATAACAACCAGGGGCGTAAATTTCATCTGACAGTAGGGGGGGACAATAAACATAACATTTCTCAAGAGCAATTTTTGAAGGGGACACAAATAATACAGCCAAAATTGTACTTGTAAGGATAGATATGTGTACATAGCATGGACTGTGTTTAAATATGAGTTAATGGTTCACCACGCGGTCATATTATAATTATTATTTTGCGTCATCTATAGTATTTTAGATTTTGTCTGAAACCTAGTACATCTCTTTCGCATTAATTCAACCGCATTAAACCCACTGATCTGCCACTTAACATCATAGTGAACGAAACCCAACACATAGGTCTACAATATTAGCCTAATATCAGTTCACACACAGGCTTATCGCCGTGTTAGTTGTAGTGGGTGACAAGCTACGGTATTAAGCTTGTTAACCTTATAATCGCTCATAGAAAATACATCAGATGTCATAATTTTTTTATCATGACTAATTTATTAATGATCCAGCATCATCTGTATTAAAGAGAAAGAATCATTTCACTCGATGTTTAAAGAGAATAAAATAGCCTTGACAGCCTAAGTTACTTACACATAACTGTTACTGAGGTACTTGCTCTCTCCCGCCGGTCTCGTGTGTGTGTGATGGTAAAAGAGGAAAGCAGGCAGTGGGCCAAACCACTGCGAGGCAAGGGAGGGGGCGGGAATCAAAACATTTCTGAATTTAAAATGTTTTTTTGTGTTTATTTTGTTTTACTACTCACACAATTATTTTAAGTATATGTCCATTATATTATTTTCAATACACAGAGTGGTTGTAATGATATTTTTAGGGGGGACAAGCCTCAGATAGGGGGGGTCCTGTCCCCCCCGTCCCCCCCGGGATTTACGCCTATGATAACAACTATAAATTAAGCTTGTACTGGACAAAGATTGATGTGAGCTGTTTTTTTGTACAACTATATCAATCAATAAAATGTATTTTTAATCAACAAATTTGTCAGCAGCGTTTCTAACTGGAACACTTTCTGTGTTTTTCATGATGTCCTATCTGTCTGTCTCACTCATCACATGGTCCATTTCAAAGACCATAAACTTTATTAGTAATGCCATTTATTCATTTAACGGATGTTTTTATCCAAAGCAGCTTATTGTGGGGTTTTGTGTTTTCCTGTGTCTCTGTAACTTAATACGCAAATATTGTACATAACTCTTATAGTGTACATAAATCTCTTACTAACATTTATGCAATCACATATGCATTTTTATCAACTTTTTTATATAATTTTTTTTATCAACTTTTCATTTCCTTGTCCTTTGATGCCTATAAACCGATTTCACGCAGCCGCCATTTCCGGCGCAATCTCTTGGGTATGTGTAGTTTCATATTTACTGAATTGTCCGCTTGGCCCTGTGAAAGCTGGGGTTACAAGACTGGCATTGATGTCAGAAAGGAGGTCTTTGATAAGAAAGCCCTTATTAGCATTACTTCAAGCAGTTTCAGAATGCCTGACTCTTTGGTGATTTCCTTGTCAGAGATGGAGCCTGTGTATGGGTTGCTTACAAAGCTAACTGTCCCAAAAGGTGTGACACCAATCAGGGATTTCAAAGTTGTGGTTCCCTTGTAATGAGAGTATGTCATGGTGTTCAGAACTTTTGAACTTGCTGTTTGAATATGGATCTCAGTGCAATCTAGCACAACACGTGTTTTGAAGCAGGGTGGCATTAGCTCATCAAAAGCTGCTCTACTTGGCCATAATGGTAGTGTACCAAGCGTGAAATAAAGGTTAGCCCAAGTTATACATATCCTGCTGACCGTGGCCTTTGAGATATTAAACCTTACTGCTAAATCTGTGGAAAGAAGCCCCTGCCTCATACGGCAGAGAAACAAGAAAAACTGGTCAAAGAGACAGATGTCTTGAGCCTGAAAGCCAGCAGTTACAATCCGTTCTGTTTTATTAAGTCTTTGCATTTGAGTCCATCTCACCAGAGACTGTGCTGTGGGTTGAAGAAACAGGTAGAGTGCTTTGAGGGTTTGATAATCTTTAAATCCGGTGTAAAACACAATCAGCTTGGGCTCACATTGGAATCTTTGTAGACAAAACTGCTGACTTCTTAAATTTTCATTTTCTTTTGTCAGACGAGCAATCTCCTTTCGTGCTGCATTCAGCTGCTCTTCCGTGGAAGGAGATGCTTCCAGGTAATCATGGTCTTGCAGTGCCCCAAAACCACTGTTAGATCTGTTTTTGGATAGAAGAGACATAAAGAAAAAATGTATGAAGAACAAAAATAAGTATCAAGGATGTCATTGTGTAGGTTTACACAAACTTTCATCAGTCTGAATAAATCCAATCCGATTTCAGATTCTGAAAGTTGTGTTTATATGAACCCTACATTTTTATCTGATTCACAGAGATCTTATAAAAGGTATCCAGTAAACATATTCATACCGGCACTGTGCATGTGAGCAAGGTATTTGAGCTATCAATCCCATTACGTTGCTACATCAATGCTATCAATGACAATAGCAACTAAATATTCGTTCAACTAATGTCTTATTTTCGTCGGAGAAAAACAATGTTTCATCAACGACGTTAACACTGGTTGTGACAAGTCCCGTTTTTTTTGTTTTGTTTTGTTTTTTTCTTCTTAAAATGAAAAGGAGCCTATAGTTACTAACATAAACCCGGCGTCAGGTGCATCACGGAGTTTTTGCTAGTTTCAGCCCGATGCTGTCATCATTTTCATATCCAGCGCCACGTTGTTTAAACAGCGAAAGCATTTGCACCACAGTCAGTAAATTTAGACCACATTATTAGATCACCTTATGACTTTATGAATACATGTAAATGACAGCTTAATTATTACATTTTTTTTAGCTTTTGTGTGCAAATATTTCAAGACCACACATATTATTATTTTGTCACTGGTGTTACCTTCTTGAGCAATATTAAAAGTTTTTATGAAATATTATTTCTCTGGGATTTTTTTCAGCACATGTAGTCAGAGTTACAGAAAAATAATGAAAATGCAAGAAATAAGTAGATTGTGTTTTATTTATTTAATGTGACAGACTAAAACAGTACAGTGACACAATGAATCACCGGTGATGTACACAAGGCCTGATATACTGATCTTCACTGTTACTCATAAGGAAAGTAACACAAGGGACAATTTTAATAAATGCACTTTACAAAATGTCTGCTGCAAGATATCAAACCACATGTTGTCAATCATGGTATACTCACTAAATTAATTAGTTTAAACCATTTGTATTATAGTTTTTTTTTTACAATTCAATAACAATAAATAGGTCACACCAGTGACATCAACTAAAAGCTTCATATGAAATCATGAGATAAATTAGAATATTTATCATAACTGAAAAGAAACAGTGGACTAAACATGGGCCTTTTTTCATAGATGTTTAGAAAATAGGACGGAGGAAGTCGAGTGATGTCATCAGTGTTTTTTTTTATTCCAAAATAAAAGACTTGTGTTAAGCGGTAACACCAGTGACACGACTCCAGGGGACCACTACTTTCATTATATATTTTATCATATTTGTTTGTCATTTATTTTTATTTTTTTATGCCATTTACATCATATATTTGATAGTCAAGTCAAGTCAAGTCACCTTTATTTATATAGCGCTTTTACAATACAGATTGTGTCAAAGCACTTAACAGTATCAAATTGGAGGATAGAGTGTCAGTAATGTATAATGATAAGATTAAACACTCAATTTTCAGTGAAAGGCATTTCATTATTGAATTCAGAGATGTCATTGTCTAGCTCAGTTTAGTTTAAATAGTATCTGTGCAATCAAATCGGTGATAATCGCTAGAAATTAAGTGTCCCCAGATAGTATAGACTTTTGTATTTTAAATGGTAGAAAATCCTGTTTTTGACCTCAAAATAAAGCATGTTCCCTCTGTACATGGCTGTGGGGACGAGCAGTTTTGTGGTGTTTGGAATTCTATATAATTATTTAAAAAAAAACAATAATGCCACATTGATGGCTCGGGAAGGTGTAATTGTTCAAATAACATTTTTTCATTTTAAAATATAAAAAAAATTGTAACCCTAATGTGTATTTCAATTGTAATATTTCTGTAAAGTCTAGGGACAGAAAAGTGGACGTTTCTAATGACTCTTCTAGAGTTCAAGGGTCAAATAAAGATGGAAGAGATGTGTTTTTAGCCGTTTCTTGAAGATGTTTAAAGACTCTGCTCGGATGGAGTTGGGCAGGTCATTCCACCAGGAGGGAACAAATAAATGTTTGCAATTTATCCTTACAAAAAATCAACTGTTTTTACTACAGTGACCATATTTTAACCATTACATTTGTAGTAAAATTATTTACAGAAAACCCTCGACACATCTTCACCTCTTAATAAGGTTGATACATTAATGTTTGTTGTTCTGTTGTTTTTCATAGAGGACCTCAGATTTATCTTCACAGGCAGACAACTAAATAGAAAATAGAAACCATTATTTTATATTGTAATAACATTTTGCAAGATTACTGTTTTTTTCTGTATTTTTGATCAAATAAATGCAGCCTTGATGAGCATAAGAGACTTCTTTAAAACCATTACAAGTCTTACTGATCCCAGACTTTTGAATGGTAGTGTGTGTATATATACCGGTATATATCTCTCTACTGGTCTTTTTTATGTTTTTATTCTTGTGTGTGTGTGTGTGGTTTTTGGGAGGATTTAATTAGTTGATTTGATTTTGTTTGTTTGGGGTGTTTGTTTACCTGTGACAATTCTGAGCTTTATCTGATCATTTGTTCAAAGACATAATAAGGTAACTTTATTAAATTTTGATTCTGACAGATCTTTTATTTTGTTGTAATCCATAAAAACATATTCATAAACACTTTGTGTGAAGACATAAATAGAGCCCAAGGGAAATAATAATAATAATAATTACTATTATTATTATTATTATTTTAATAATTATTATTTATTTTATTTTGGTGTGGTTGGCCAGTACAGGTGGATGGGTTATCAGTGTTGAAGTAGGCTACAGTGTACAGTAATTGAAATTTGCACATCCTTTTAGATCACAAGGTATTCTGCATAACCAAATTAGTAATTCAAGTGCATGTGGATACATTTCAGGGAAGGAGGGCTTTTATATTTTTGATGTTTGAGCCCAAAGTGTTTTATTGATTATTAATATAGATAGATAAACATAAAAGCATTAGGCTACGTTTTTGCTTGTCATCTTCAGTCAGTTGAAAGCTTGCATGAAAGTAATAATTAAAAACACAGTCTGTTTTCATGAAGGAGTGCGCCAAAAAAAAAAAGGAAACAAAAGCGCAGACTTGGTACCCCTCGCGTCTAATGGCATAATAAATCACTGTCGGCCTGCAGGAAACACATTTAACTGTAGACCGATATGTATAGATGTAAAAATGAAACTAACCACAGCGTCGTATTGATGTGCAAAACATAAACCCATCTGCAATGTAACATTTAAAAATCAGTTAGAATTAATTTTGTAAAAGTGCAAGCAGATTAAAAAGAAAGATTTATCAGAGGGTCAATGTCAGAGGAGGTGTGTATAACCTAACAACAGCGTTTTAATGATTTAAAGCATCTGTTTATCTGTTTGTAGCATCTGTTATACATATATATATATAACTTATGCTTGCTGCTTGATTTTTTTTCAGCAAACTTTGAAAAGTCAAAGTTTTTTTTGTTTGTTTGTTTTTTTAATAGTCACGACTAAGGTTTGTGTCTATTGTGTGAAATATGTATAGCCTGGTCTCCCCTGGAGGAGTGGATGCCGAGCTGCCAGATCCTTCATATTGATATTAATTATATTATTATATTATTTCTTGTTTGACTAGAGCAGTGCAGCAAGAGTGAAATGTGTAAGCTTAGGCTTTACATGCCGAGATCTATTTCTTCCCTAAAGGTCACAGAGCCATGTCAGGAGGTCAGGATGACCTTCCATCTACGAGAGCAACAGTATCTGAGACTTACATGTGTGTTTAAGAGATATTAAAGAATTCTGCTTTATTCTGTACTTCTACTCTCTAAGATGATGACTGCATAGTGTGTGTGTGTGTGTAACGAGCCATACTGATAAAATTCCAGCTATAGGGCTAGGCGGCCCTGTATGTGGAAACTGTCTAAGTTTATCTAGGTTTTAGAACCAATCAGAATTTTGCTGACTGATGTAATGACGCAATTAGCATCCTCTGTTAGGGTATCATTACTGTTTTTTTCTGTAATGTAAGCAGAGCGGCCTACGAACTCGACTGAGAGTGCTGAAGCTGACATCTTCTTCAGTAAAGGTTCTTCATTTTGATCGAATCTCTGACTTTTGGTCTTCATTCAACACACCTGGTCGGGGGGTCTTTACTGTAAATTCCCCTGCAGTGCAATATAAATTGAAACTCTGATTATGACCAGAGTAAAAGATCTTTAATAATTGATCCTTCATACAATTAGGACCGATTTGAAGCAAAATATAATTTGACATATGATATCATGCTTTAGATGTTCTGTTTCACATCATCTCTCACAGACCCACTTCAGCCTGAGGATGAGTATTTCTAGGACTCATTTCAGCATAGTTACATTAGACTCACCCAGAATTCAAGAATGTCTTAAACATACTGCAGTATTAAATAATCCAGTGCATTATTGCTAGAACTTCCTCACATAATCCACAGACAATTATAAATGTATTAATAGTGTGATCAGTTAAAGTGTAATTTCATTGTAATTTACTTGTTCATAGTTTGTTTTAATATACAAATATACATATTCATATTTTAATATACATACGCAATGTTATAGCTCTCCTGGATGATCGTATACTTGGTTTTTATTACATAAGATTAAGAGGTACATGTAAAATTTGTATACTCCTGAACTTTGATTTGTGTACTCTTAAAATGGACCCTTACAATACCCTGAATTGAATCCAGACTCAATACAAGATAGAGCCCGATTTTAAAACGCCTTCTTGAAATAAAACACACAACATTTAAACGTACGAGAGAAGACTGCAGATCAGCAGATCAGACAAGACAAACACAGTGCTGCCATCTTGGAATGATAAGCCTATACACAGTATCGGTCTTTCTGAAACCGCATTAGGTTGGATTAGGAATACTTAAAGAATACTTAAAGAATAGGTGCCAAAGGGTGCAAATTAAGGGGTCTTTTTCTGATAGTCTCAGTATTGAATCTGGTGTGCCACAGGGGTCCATTTTGGGTCCCCTGTTATTTACACTATATATTAACAATCTTGGTGATAACCTATCAGATGCATGTATACATTTATATGCAGATGACACCATAATTTATTGTTTTGCATCCTCCATTGATAGTTGTATTTCAAAGTTGCAGGAAGCATTTGTAATAGTTCAGCGCAACCTCCTCTCTTTAAAACTAGTTCTGAACGATAAGAAAACAAAATGCATGGTCTTCTCTAGGAAACATAAGTGTGAATCTTCTCCACCACCTCTTTACACTCTGCAGGGTAAATCTGTAGAACTGGTCTCCTCCTACAGATACCTAGGCTTTGTGTTGGAGGAGGACTTATCATTCAAGTTACATGTTAAACAATTGCTATCTAAGTTAAGGCTACAGCTGGGGTTTTATTTTCGGAATAGTGCCTGTTTTTCACAGTCAGCTAAGAGAAAGTTGGTGGAAGCTACCTTGTTACCTGTCTTAGATTATGGAGATGTTTTTTACAGAAATACTACTAAGGCTCTTTTACAATCACTGGATTCTGTTTATCACTCTGCTCTAAGATTTATAACTCGTACAAATTATTATACTCATCACTGTGCACTGTACGAAATGGTTGGTTGGCCTTCACTTCACTTAAGAAGGTACAAGCATTGGCTTATACTTGTGTACAAGGCCATAGTTGGTCAGCTTCCTCTGTATATGATTAGTCTATTAACTGTCAATAGTCAAGGGTATAATCTGCGTTCGAGAAGATATATCCTTTTAGATGTTCCCTTAATGAAGACAGAGTTTGGAAAAACTGCTTTTATTTATAGTGCACCAACTGCTTGGAATGAGATTCAAAGTTCATTGAAACTTACTGTATTTATTTCAATCAATGAGTTTAAGTTATATCTCAACCAATCATTCAAAACTGTCTGCACCTGTTCTTAACTTTGAATTTTGCTTTATTGTTGTGTGTGTGAGTGTGTATGTGTGTGGTTGTGAGTGTGTGTGTCATCAGGGTTGTGATTATTGTTTTATGTACTTAATTTTACTTTGTTTGTTTTATTATGTTTACTGTGTGATGCTACCTTGGCCAGGGCTCACTTGTAAATGAGATATTTATCTCAATGTGATTTTCTTTCCTGGTTAAATAAAGGTATAATAAAATAATAAATACATTTAGACATTACAAATTCTATTTCTCAGATTTTGAGCCAGAAGTCCACACATGCTTGTTTTCTCTAAACTGCTCTTGTCAGTATAGAGAAAACAAACGTGTGAAAAAAAATGGAACATCATTGATTTCTGCGCCGAATTAAAAATCTACTATCATCATATTTTGTAATATCAATTATTACAATAATTCCCAAGCCTAATAAGGATAAACTTTGCATTGATAACTGGAGACCAATTACTATTATGAATAAGTGAATGCTCTAGTTTTTGCACAAAGATGAAAGAAAGGTCTGGAAGAGATAACTGAGGAAGAACAATCAGGGTTTATGAGTGAGAGACATATCAGTAATAATATTAGATTAATCTTAGATATTGATTACAATTGTTACTGATTCTTTTATCTGATTCGTAGACTTTTACAAAGCAATTGATACTGTAAGTCATGAGTTTATGTTTAGATGTACATTTTGGTTTTGGAGAATACTTTCAGAAAGCTGTTAGAACTGTTTACAATGGATGCAATAGTTCAGTCAAATTATCAGCGGGTACTAGTGGTAGATTTGAGATTAATCAACGTATATGTCACGTTCAGTTTGCCTTCTAGACAAAACTGAAGGGAAAATGCCCCAAGAACAAGCAGGAACTGAAGACGGTTGCAGTAGAGCATCACCAGGGATGAAACCCAGCGTCTGGTGATGTCTATGCGTTCCAGACTTCAGGCTGTAATTGACTGCAAAGGATTTGCAACCAAGTATTAAAAAGTGAAAGTTTGATTTATGATTTATTATTCTGTCCCATTACTTTTGGTCCCTTAACAAGTGGGAGGCACATATGCAAACTGTTGTAATTCCTACACTGTTCACCTGATTTGGATGTAAATACCCTCAAATTAAAGCTGACAGTCTGCAGTTAAAGCACATCTTGTTAGTTTCATTTGAAATCCATTGTGGTGGTGTATAGAGCCAAAAAAATTTCAGTGCACCAAAACGGCAAGTAAGTACAAAAAGTTTCCATATTAAGACAATTTGGCCTGCTCTTGAAAAATTTAGTTCATTGTTCCCCCAACTGTTAGATGAAATTTACGCTCATGAGTGAAGTACATTAAACAGTTTCGCTAGAAATAGGCTGAATCTCGTTAATATATGAAGCTACACCTGTTCTCTCTGAGACATTACAGTCAAGTCAAAATCCCAGATTTGAAATCAATACTAACGGGATCAAACAAGATATTTACTGGAGTCAATTAAATTCACTATTTTTCAGCTTATTTTGTCACAATTTCCATTTATCGAGTAGGATCTTAGTCTTTGTGTAAATTCGTTTGAGGCTGCTAACATAAACCTTTAATAAATTACCATTTTTAGTTGACAAAACTCGTAAAGAGAAATATCTACTCAAATTAAAGCTGACAGTCTGCAGTTAAAGCACATCTTGTTCGTTTCATTTGAAATCCATTCTGGTGGTGTATAGAGCCAAAAATGTTAGAATTGTGTCGATGTCCCAATATTTATGGACCTGACTGTATATCATTTATCTACCAACAACACAAAGTGATAGTTGTTTAATTATAAGTTAGGTTTATAGGTTCAGCAATCAGTTATTATTCATTTATCTTGCATCATCCACATAATATGTTATGTTTTGTTGGGGACAGAGGATGTCTTACATATTCAGATATTCAGAATTAGAATTAAATATTCAGCTGCAGCAAGCCCATCTGCCATCATATTGAGCAAAACCCAACACAATGCTGGAGCTACAATATTAAAAATCCTCAAAATCCACTTTTACAGTTTAGCTCCAACCCTGAACAAACACACCTGAACAAGCTAATCAAGGTCTCCAGGACCACTAGAAAGTTATTGGCAGGTGAGCTTGATCGAGGTTGGAGAAAAACTCTGCAGGAAAGTGGATCTCGAGGGCCAGAGTTGAGAACTGAGCTACGGTATTAAACAAGCTAGGTAACATTATAATCGCTTTTCTTTGTCACAACTAATTTATTAATGACTCAGCATCATCTGTATTAAAGAGATTAGAATCACTTCATCCAATGTTTAAAGTGAATAAAATAGCATTGAAAGCCTACTTTCGGCTACTGAAGAACTTTATTCTCTCCCATCAGACTTGTGTGTGTAGGTGAGGTAAAGTGGGAAAACATGAACCAAAGCACTGTGAAGCAAGGGTGGGGGACTCAAAACTTAAAAACACATTTATGTATGCATGTATGTATTTATTTGCCCTGTTTGTGTTTGTATTATTTTATTTTAAGTAGTATATATCATTATATTATTTACAATACACAGCATGGGTTTTAATGATATTGGGGGGTGGGGGCATTCAGATGGGTGGGGTCCTGACCCCCCAAACCCACCCGCAATTTCCACATATGGCTTCACCCACTTTTAACTGAGTTCTACAGAAATGTACCAATTTTATAATATTTACACTTAAGGGAAGTGTTATATGATGCATATTTTATTTCTCTTCATTGCAGAGAAGCACTCGCTGTATTACATTTACACTGGTTTGTCCAAACCTGTCAATCGGCCGGGCATCTATCAATTCACTGCTATGGGTCTGCTAGATGACAGACAGATTGACTATTACAATAGCAGAGAACAGAGAAATATTCCCAAACAGCTCTGGATAAAAGAGAAAATGCATGAGGATTACTGGGAAAAAGGCACCCAGTCCAGAAAGAGCAAAGAACTGTGGTTTAATATAAATATCGACATTCTGATGAAACGAATGGGACACAATGAATCAGGTGAGGAACATTCATAAAGTTTAACCTGCATATACATAAAAAAAAAAAAAAAAAAATATTGCTATCCTTTCACAAACATTTTGTTTTCTGTCCATTTCAGATGTTCATGTTCTTCAGTGGAGAACTGGTTGTGAAATTGAGAAGCAGGGAAATGAAGTGAGGTTTTCTAAAGGCATTAGTGAGTACAGCTATGATGGAGAAAACGTTCTGTCTTTTGATGATAAAGAGGCTCAATGGGTCGCCCCAGTTGAAGCAGCTCTACCAACCAAGAGAAAATGGAATAGTGTGCCCATCCTAAAGCAGTACACCAAAGGCTACCTGGAGAAAGTGTGTGTGGACTGGCTCAACAAATTCAGAGAATATGGAGATGAGGCGCTCATAAACGCCTGTGAGTAAATGTTTTTATTTTTATTTTATTTAACCTTTATTTAACCAGAAAAGACTCTCTGAGATTAAAAATCTCTTTCGCAGGAGTGTCCTGGCCAAAATGGGCAGCAATACATCAGTTACATCACAAAATATTACAACACAAACAAACTAGAGACACTTAAAAACAGTTACATATCATTGAGTCGATTTCCATTTGCCGAGTAACTGTTTTAAAATGATTCAGAGACAGCAAATTTTGCCATTTCATTGTGTTTGTATTTGTTGATGATCTGCAGTTGTCATTGAGAGAGAACCGACTGATAAACTGGTTAGGTTTCTATGAGTGAGAGACAGAGAGGAGGAGCGCTAAAATAAAACCCTGCCCTCTACTCAATATTCCGTTTCTGCTGGAAATACGTCACTACACTGAAATAAAGTCAGCAGCAATTTCCGGTTCACCCTGACTTTAAACCACTGGAGCCAGGTGGATTACTTTAATGATGTCTTACGCTTGTAAAAAAAATATATAATCACTATATGCATGTGTTCAGATAACTGTTGTTTTTATAATACAATTTATATAGAGTGCAAAGAGTATTTAAAAATGACTTTATGCTGTTTAATTTTCAGATACAGAAAAGTACTATAACCTGATGAAATGCTGGAGTTCCTGTAAAAGAAGGTACATGTAATGACATCTGATCACTCTTGTGTACAGTAGAGATTAAGTTTTTTTTTTTTTATGGAATAGTTCACCCAAAAATGAAAATTCTGTCAATAATTACCCACCCTTATGTCGTTCCAAACCCGTAAGACCTTCGAACCTTTGTGTTTCGACCATCTTCGAAACACAAATTAAGATATTTTTGATGAAATCTGAGAGCTTTCTGACCCTCCATAGACAGCAACACAACCATAATGTTCCCAGGTCCAGAAACATAGTAAATACATCGGTAAAACTGTCCATGTGACATCAGTGGTTCAACCTGAATTTTATGAAGCTACGAGAATACTTTTTGTGTGCAAAGAAAACAAAAATAACATAGTTCAACAATTATTCTCCCCCGAGTTTCATCTTCCACCATTTTGTAGAGTTCCCCCAAGTACATAATCAGCAATGTTTATGCTTAGGGGGAAGTATGAGGTGCTACGTAGGATTTAAATCAAACGTCGCTAATCAATACATACATAAAACACGTGCATATACACCTATAAATTACTCACATATACACATGTATACTATTAGATGTTCAAAATATGAAATACACGTGCACACTAATATGAAGTTAAGCTAATTAATTAGTAATGAATGCATATACACTTGTGAATAACTTGCATATACATACAAACTCAATGCGCGCACACACCCATAAAACATTCGCGCAAACATACAAAATAAAATTCACAAACATATGTGGATGTGCGTGAACTTTTCAGTGCAAACGGAAGGCATTTCAGTGTAAAAGGAAGCAGCGGAACATCTGGAGATGCCGGGACATTTTAAAACGCTTAGCATGGCTCAATGCATTAAAACAGTTTTGTTTTTAAAAGACCAAACTCATTAACAGAGTTGAGATACAGCATTTCACTACATCAGTATCACAGTTCTTCACAACCACCCATTTTTTTGTGTTTAATATTTTTGGGGTCTGTATTTTCGATGCATACAGTGCATCCGGAAAGTATTCACTTCACTTTTTCCACATTTTATGTTACAGCCTTATTCCAAAATGGATTAAATTCAATATTTTCCTCAAAATTCTACAAACGATACCCCATAATGACAATGTGAAAGAAGTTTGTTTGAAATCTTTGCAAATTTAAAAAAAAAAAAAAAAAAAAGACACGTACATAAATATTCACAGCCTTTGATAAATACTTTTGATAAATACCTTTGGCACCAATTACAGCCTCAAGTCTTTTTGAGCATGATGCTACAAGCTCGAACACCTATTTTTGGGCAGTTTCTCCCGTTCTTCTTTGCAGGACCTCAAGCTCCATCAGGCTGGATGGGGAGCATCGGTGCACAGCCATTTTCAGATCTCTCTAGAGTTGTTCAGTCGGGTTCAAGTCGGGGCTCTGGCTGGGTCACTCATGGACATGCACAGAGTTGTCCCGTAACCACTACTTTGTTATCTTGGCTGTGTGCTTAGGGTCGTTGTCCTGTTGGAAGATAAACCGTCGCCCCAGTCTGAGGTCCAGAGCGCTCTGAAGCAGGTTCTCATCAAGGATGCCTCTGATTGCTGCATTCATCTTTCCCTCGATCCTGAGTAGTCACCCAGCTCCTGCCACTGGAAAACATCCCCACAGAATGATGTTGCCACCACCATGCTTCACTGTAGGGATGGTGCCTGGTTTCCTCCAGACATGACGCTTTCCATTCGGGCCAAAGAGTTCAATCTTTGTTTCATCAGACCAGAGAATTTTGTTTCTCATGCTCCGAGAGTCCTTCAGGTGCCTTTTGGCAAACACCAGACAGGCCATCATGTGCCTTTTACTGAGGAGTGGCTTCCGTCTGGCCCCTCTACCATACAGGCCTGATTGGTGGAGTGCTGCAGAGATGGTTGTTCTTCTGGAAGGTTCTCCTCTCTCCACAGAGAAATGCTGGTGCTCTGTCAGAGTGACCATCAGGGTCTTGGTCACCTCCCTAACTAAGGCCGTTCTCCCCGATCACTCAGTTTGGCCGGGTGGCCCGCTCTAGGAAGAGTCCTGGTTGTTTCAAACTTCTTCCATTTAGGGATAATGGAGGCCACTGTGCTCATTGGGACCTTCAATGCTGCAGAATTATTTTTTTTGTATCCTTCCCCAGATCTGTGCCTCGATACAATCCTGTCTCTGAGGTCTACAGACAATTCCTTGGACTTCATGGCTTGGTTTGTGCGCAGACATGCACTGTTAACTGTGGGACCTTATATAGACAGGTGTGTGCCTGTCCAAATCATGTCCAATCAACTCAATTTACCACAGGTGGACTCCAATCAAGCAGAAACATCTCAAGGATGATCAGTGGAAACATGATGCACCTGAGCTTTTTTTTTTTTTTAATAAATTGCAAAGATTTCAAACAAATTTCTTTCACGTTGTCATTATAGGGTATTGTTTGTAGTATTTTGAGGAAAATAATTAATCCATTTTGTAATAAGGCTGTAACATAACAAAAAGTGAAGCACTGTGAATACTTTCCTGATGCAATGTAGATTATCTGATAGACACTACTGGAGATTCACTTTGACAATTCACTGTTTCTCCAACAGGAGGAGAATAAATAACGTAATCAAACAGACGATAAACACTATTAACAGCAAGGATTAAACACTGAACAAAATTATAAACGCAACACTTGTTTTTGCCCCCATTTTTCATGAGCTGAACTCAAAGATCTAAGACTTTTTCTATGCACACAAAAGGCCTATTTCTCTCAAATATTGTTCACAAATCTGTCTAAATCTGTGTTAGTGAGCACTTCTCCTTTGCCGAGATACTCCATCCACCTCACAGGTGTGGCATATCAAGATGCTGATTAGACAGCATGATTATTGCACAGGTGTGTCTTAGGCTGGCCACAATAAATAAGGGGGTCCAGGCCTGGGTGGGTCCGAAAACCAGTCAGTATCTGGTGTGACCACCATTTGCCTCACGCAGTGCAACACATCTCCTTCGCATAGAGTTGATCAGGTTGTTGATTGTGGCCTGTTGAATGTTGGTCCGCTCCTCTTCAATGGCTGTGCGAAGTTGCTGGATATTGGCAGGAACTGGAACACGCTGTCGTATACGCTGATCCAGAGCATCCCAAACATGCTCAATGGGTGACATGTCCGGTGAGTATGCTGGCCATGCAAGAACTGGGATGTTTTCAGCTTCCAGGAATTGTGTACAGATCCTTGCAACATGGGGCCGTGCATTATCATGCTGCAACATGAGGTGATGGTCGTGGGTGAATGGCACAACAATGGGCCTCAGGATCTCATCATGGTATCTCTGTGCATTCAAAATGCCATCAATAAAATGCACCAGTGTTCGTTGTCCATAACATACGCCTGCCCATACCATAACCCCACCGCCACCATGGGCCACTCGATCCACAACGTTGACATCAGCAAACCGCTCACCCACACGACGCCATACACGCTGTCTGCCATCTGCCCTGTACAGTGAAAACCGGGATTCATCCGTGAAGAAAACACCTCTCCAAAGTGCCAGACGCCATCGAATCTGAGCATTTGCCCACTCTATTCTAGGCTCACTGCAGCCCTTACTCACAGTTGCTTCACACAATCAAACTAGATAATAGTAGATACAAATAGGCATAATTCTATATATTATATTAATTGAAGATTAATGAAAATCTTCTACACTATCTATCTATCCTTCTACACACGTGGTCAGAATTGTTGGCACCCTTGGTAAATATGACCAAAGAATGCTGTGAAAATTAATCTGCATAGTTAATTCTTTTGATATTTTATTAAAAGAAACCATCACAAAAATCTAACCTTTCATTGGATAATAAGAATTTAAAATGGGGGAAATATCATTATGAAATAAATGTTTTTCTCAAATACATGTTGGACACAATTATTGGCACCCCTGGAAATTCTTATGAGTAAAATATCTCTGAAGTATATTCCCATTCATATTCACAATTTTGAGCACTCCAGGGTGATTATGAACATGAAATTATCCAGCCATGGCTTCCTGTTTCACATACATATAAATAGGAGGGAAAACAAAGCCCAAATTCCCTTAATCATCCATCACAATGAGAAAAACCAAATAATATATTTCTGATGTGCAGCAAAAGATAATTGAGCTTTACAAATTAGTGAAGTGGCTTTAAGAAAAGAGCTAGAGCAGTGAAAATTCCCATTTCCACCATCAGGGCAATAATTAAGAATTTCTAATTAACATAAAATGTTATGAATCTGCCTTGAAGAGGACGTGTGTCTATATCGTCCTAATGCACGGTGAGAAGGAGAGTTTGAGCAGCTAAAGACTCTCCGAGGACCACAGCTGGAGAATTGCAGAAAATAGTTGAGTCTCGGGGTCAGAAAACCTTTTAAAAAAAAATTGTCAAACAACAGCTACATCAGCACATGTTGTTTGGGAGGGTTTCAAGAAAAATTCTCCTCGCTCATCCAAAAACAAACTCCAACATATTCAGTTATCAGACACGACTGGAACTTCAAATGGGACTGGCTTCTATGATCAGATGAAACTAAAAAATGAGCTTTTTAGCAGCAAACACTCAAGATGGGTTTGGTGAATACAGGGATAAAAAGTACCCCATGTGTACAATGAAATATACTGCTGTATTTTTGATGTTGTGGGTCTATATTTCTGCTGGAGGTCCTGGACATCTTGTTTAGACGCATGGCATCATGGATTCTATCAAATACCAACAGATAAAAAATCAATAAGTGACTGACTCTGTTAGAAATCTTATAATGGGCCATGTTTGGATCTTCCAACCGGACAATAATCCAAACACAAACCTCAAAAACAACACAAAAATGGGTCACTGAGCTCAAAACCAAGCTTCTGCTGGCCATTCCAGTCCTCTGACCTGAACCCTGTAGAACATGAGTGAACTGAAGAGAAGAAGCACCAACATGGAGCTGTGAATCTAAAGGGTCTGGAGTGATTCTGGATGAAGGAATGGTCTCTGATCTCTTGTCAGGTGTCTCTAACCTCATCAGGCATTACAGGAGAACATTTAAAGATGTTAAACGGAGGTTTCAAACAGTATTGAATAAAAGGGTGCCGTTAATTGTGGCCAATGTGTATTAGAGAAAAACATTTATTTCATAATGATATTTCCCCCCATTTTAAATTCTTATTATCCAATGAAAGGTTAGATTTTTGTGATTTTTTTTAATAATAGATCAAAAGGATTAACAATGCAGATTAATTTCCACAGCCTTCTTTGATCATATTTACCAAGGATGCCAACAATTCTGACCACGTCTGTATCTATCTATCTATCTATCTATCTATCTATCTATCTTATCATATTCATTTAAAATACCATAAACTTTATTAGTAATGCCATTTATTCATTTAGCAGATGCTATTATCAAAGCAGTTTAGGGGTTTTGATTTTCTCTGGCACACTTTGTTTTCTTGTCTCTATAAATATTGTACATAACTCATATATTGCTTTTATAAAACGGTTATTCCATATACATAGCAAGGTTTCACAAAATAAAACAAAGCAAATAAAATATAATGATATTAATAAAAACATTATTCTTCAGCCAATCAGTGTAGTTGTGGTTGCAACAAAGTGGTTGCCGAGCAACGCACAGACATAAACAAAGGTGTATGTTTTACAACAGCTTTGAGCGTGCAAAAATGGAATGCATTTCTAGACTCATCTACCCAGTCTACTCAATCTCTTTTCCTAAAAATGCAATAAAAGCTATAAACCAAGCTAATTATAATTTGATCTGGAAAAGAAAAACACACTACATTAGAAAAGGAATGTTGGTCAAAGAATATGAAGAGGGAGGACTAAAAGCCCTTGACATTGAATGTATTAATGGCACAATTAAAATAAACTGGCTAAAATCCTTTTTTGAAAAATTAAAATCATTTTTGGTTTCATATCCCCAGTCAAATATTTATGAAATTAGGAGGTATCCATTTTTTCCTTAGATGTGATTATGACCTTAAAAAACTCCCTATTAAGTTATCGGTGTTTCATCAACAGGTTTTACTTTATTGGAATAATTTCAGTCCCCATAATGTCCCTTTATGGAACTGTAGATATGTTGTATTTAGGAACAAATCTTTATTCTACAAAAACTGGTGGGAGAAAGGAATATGGTCTGTCATGCAAATATTAGATAATACCGGAGTAATGCCTTTTGAAACTTTTAGTTCCAAATTTAATTTATTTGACAGAAAACAATATGATAACATCATCAAAGCTATCCCACAATCTATAATTCAGATGTCTTGTAATTTAACTCAAAACAACGTAACACTTTGTCTTCCTCAGCTTTTGGTGAATGGAGTTTCTATTACTAACATAAATTTATCCAATACTGTAATTCGGAATGTTTTTGTTAATGAACTGTATCCCTTTTCTTCAAATAAAAATGTAATATTCCAATATTTCAAAGTTAAAATTTTAATTTCCAGTTGCACCAAAAGCAAAGGAAGTCCATTTTAAAATTCTTAATTCCTTCTAGAGAATTTTTGAGATGTGGATTTGGTCTTGATATTAACAACTGTTCCTTTTGTGATGATCAAATTGAAACTACAGAACATCTTTTTTATGATTGTAAATTTGCCTGTGCCTTTTGGGAAGATCTGCATTATTGGTTATTTCCTAAATTTGAAGATTTACATGTTTTAACAAAGGAAAATGTATTATTCGGGTTATTTTTGAAAGATGAAACACATGATTTAGCAATTAACACAATTATTGTTCTTGGGAAGTTCTTTTTGCATAAGAACTGATTCTTGAAAATTCTTCCAAACTTCTATGTGTTTCACAAGGAACTATGTCATTACTTTTTGTCGCTGAAATGAACGAAGAAAAAGAATGCCTTAAATTTTTGTAATTTAATAAAAAAAATCTTAAACTTGCTGAAAACCCCTTTTTTTATTTAATTTATTTACTTTTTATTTAATTTTTTTAATTTATTTATTTTTCCTTCCTCTTCTTCTTATGTTATGATGCTTGTCTGTTGTCTGATTAAGAAGTTTTGTATTTTGTACCAGGCCATTTATGGTTGTAAAGGTTATATTAAATAAAATATCAAATTCAGTAATCTCATGATGCATCGTTTACATAGGCAAGCAGATGAGACGAGATAGGTATAAACGGAGGTCGGAGCCAGATCCAAATGGGTTGGGTCTTGTTAATATGCCCTACACCAAACCCAACCCTAAACCTACCCTCCCACTTGGAGCTGTCCCAACCTACTTGCGGCATAAGTTCCTCCCACTTGGAGGTGTTCGGTCTACAGCGATATATACTTGGATGAGCCCGGAATATGACCGCAGTCCGCTTAACGGTTCAGTGTTTTCCTTCTAATGGTTTTCTATGGGAAACCATTTAATGTGAAACTTTGCACATTGTGTTCATATTCTGGGGTCATCTTCTTGCCTGTACAAAATATACACCATCAATAAGGTGTTTACTGAATTTTGCCTTTTAATATCTGCGTTTTACTACATTATTACTTGATGCAGTCTGTGTAAAAATAACTGGCAGTCAGTGGAGCAAAGCTTCGTTTTGCCCTCCAGGTGGGTGTGACGTCACGTGAAAACTATCAATTAACAACAGAATGTTCATTTCTGGGTGAACTGTCCCTTTAAGACTCCGCCTATGGATCCAACAGGATGTCATATGATTCACTTGCATCTATCCAAAAATTGCTATAACCCTTACGCAAATTAACCATGGTTTTATTATAGTAAAATTGTAGTAGCCATGGTTTTTTGGCATTTGTATAACCACAGTTTTAAACTATGGTTAATGTTGCAAGACCATGGTTAATTTGTGGTTACCATGGTTTAACTATAGTAACCATGATCTTTTGGTTTTATTTGTAGTAAAACCATGGTTAATTTTCGTAAGGGCTATAGTTGGCAGTACTATTAGTATTATCTGAGAATAAAATGACCTACTTGATCGAGTATTTTAAGTATTTCAAATACAAAATACTGTCCTTTTAAAGTATTTAATGACAAATTACATTAGATTTTTTCTTTGTCCAGCAAAATTATAATTACGAAATACTCAAAAGTAATTAAATACGTATTTTAAATACATTTAAATACATTAAAATACTGCCCATCTCTGATCATGATTCCTTCAGTAAACCGCATTCCAGCCTGTACAAACATAAATACACAGACAAATACGTTTATTAAATGGAAACGGTGGTGCTCCAACATTTTTGTGATCCAACATTTGCCTCGCATTTCAGGATGATTTCAGATGAAGGATAATCCACTTCTTACCTCCGAGACTGTGTTATGATCTATGTGACCTTATTATTTTTATTGTGAGTATTATTCTTATCATTATTGCTGATCACTGTTGTTGTGCTATGATATTATATAATCAGAGGAGCATAGAACCATTTATGAAAGTGTCATTCCACAATACAATAGCAAAATATATAAATATGTAGTATTTTTATGTTACATTAATCAGTGTCTAGCACACTTTCCTAAGGAAAGGATATGGACCAGAAGACATTGCAGTTACTATGATATTTAGACAGACTTAAAGAAGTTCCAGATCTATACTTGTGCTCTTATTATTTAAAGAGGTCATATAATGCTACATGCACTTTTACAAGTTGTTTGAACTGAAATGTGTGTTGGCAGTGTGTGTACATAACCACCCTATAATAATAAAAATCCACCCAGTGTTTTTTTTTTTTTTTTTTGTAATCTGGTTAAATCTTTACCCCTTCCTCAAATCGAGCCGTCTGTCCGTGTGACGTCACACAGACGGAGGCCCCTCCCACGATTGTTGATTGACAGCAGGTTTCAGCACAGACTGCACTGGTGTCTTACCTCAGACCCGCCCTGAGTGAGCGGTCATCAACTGTTTCACCGCCGGAGCAGATGTAGACCAGAATGACTCCTGAGCGATCGAGGTGTTTTGTTGTTGGATGTAATAATGAACACAGCAGTCATCATTTACTCCGTCATCTGAGCGGCTGAAGAGGATTAGGTTTTGTTCTGAAGGGAATGCGCCCTCCATCTACATAAATGCGTCTATGTTCGCGCAAATAATTCGTGATCCAGCTTCACCTCCAGAAAAAGTGAGTACAAGGTTTTTTAAATTAATCTTTGCAAATGGCCTTTCCTAATAATGTGCTAATTAGCAAGTTTCACGATGAATGTGGCTAAAGTAAACAGTCCCTCAGAGAGTGGCCCGGAAGAGAGGGGCGGAGTCAGCAGAGCTCATTAACATTTAAAGGAGAATGACACAATACCGCTTGCTCTGAGAAAAGCTGTTTTTGACAGGGTGAAAAAGGTGTTTTTTACACTACCAATGAGAAATTTTAACCAAACTATGTTACAGACTTTTCATTAAGACCCTAAAGAATCATATCAACTTGTGGAAAATGGGCATTATATGACCCCTTTAAGTTATTTTGCCTTTAATGTAAATAAACGTGCAAACAATAGACTTGCTCTTGTGAATTTATTTTGTTGTTAATTACATTTACTTACAAATTCATCATCATCATGTTGATATGCTATGTTACTATAAAACTCTTAGAACAAACATGTCTTAATTTCTTCAATTGTTGTGTATACTGAGCCGCAGCGGACACATTTGTAAACGACTTCACTTGGACTCATTGTGCGAGATGTCTCTTTAATACCGCATGGTTTATATACAAGTTGCTGCTGATTGGCTGACATTTTTGACACAAAACATGTCGTTCAACCCGGAAACCGTAGCAAAACACTGGGCACCGGTCTGAACTTGAACGTGCCTCAGGTAAAAGTGGGCGAAGCACATCTCTCGGCGAATCAATGTTACATGTGAAAGTAAAACTAAACACAGCGCATTGTACATTTTAAATTCTACATTAAATTTGCACAAGGAAAATGAGTTGCCAAATTTTTATTAAAAACGAGAAAGGACAGACAAGAACAGTAAGTGTGAATTCAGAGGAGGAACTGAAGAACATGACTCTTAAAGAGTTCATAAGAAGATTCTGTCCCGAAGAAGAAGACTGTAAGTCGAACCATTTCTAAGGTCAAGGTTGTGTATGGCTGTGTAACTCATTTAAAAATACCATTAATTATATGTAAAAATGAAATAAACACCAGTAGGGGAGACCGGGGAGTGTTGTAACACGGTCAGTTTGACAAGTCAGAAAAGAGCTGTGGTCATGTCATCAATATCATACACTCCATTCACATTGTTAATGTTACAGAAGAAGTGGGACGTGAATGTGAGCAACATTGTAGATTTTATGACCAAAAAACAGATTTTCAGGAAAGAAACCAATATTTTCATTATTTTTGCCTAGCAATCATTGTGTTGTAGATACAATCTTTTGACTTGCATAACCTAAAGTAGCTGTTTCTCTAGTTTAATTTGATACTTTGCATTCATGCTAACGTAAACCCCACATGCTCAAACAGTTAGCTATCTCATGGCTGTTTGGGGTGGGGATAGTTGTAACAGTTCATTAAAAATGGAATAACTGGTTTTACAGTTTTTGGTGCACATCAAGGAATTCATGTAAAATGTGTTTCCATCATAGTTTATGCGCATAACTTTTTATTGGACAAAAACACTATCCGCCTCAAATGAGCACATATGTTTTTTTTGTGCACAGTTTTAGAATTTCTGCGCATCTTGACATTTCCATCCAGCGTTCCAAAATTCACATAAAAATAGGTAGATGGCAACACAGCAGGTGACTGAACCCTTATGTACACACACACACACACACACACACACACACACACACACACACAGCAATTGTTTTTGTGCTAAATTTAAAAGGAATACAATATAATGTTTTTTTGTCACTTTAAATGGTTCACTTTATTCAAAACTGATTATTTTTTGTTCCTCAATAAAGTTCTTGCATAAATTGGAAGTGTGGGTCTTATTTCAGCAAATTACTTCACACTGTTACATCTATCTCCAGTAGTGGGAAGGTTGTAACAACGGAACTCTTTGTATTTGACATTAACTCACACAATCTGTGATTATGCAGTACATGTCCAAGTGAGTTTTATTTGTTGTAGACAAACGTGGCTACGATATATCAAAGTTTGAGAGATCCAGCACAAACCATCACTGAGTTACTGACGCTCAAACAAGAAGTGTTACCATCATCCCCGTCTCCTCTACTGCATAAACATTTAAATGTCGAGGTACGAGAAGTTTGCAAAGAAATAACATCTGGTGGATTTACCCTTATGAACAGTACCATAATCTTAACCGTGCTATTTAGTTAAAGTATGCTAATTACTGAAAACCGTCTTAATGATGAAATGATACATCTTCATCTCTTAATGAGGTTGATACATTAATGTTTGCTGTTTCTTGCGTTGCCATTAATGTTGTTTTTCATAGTGGACAGATACAGATATACCTTCGCCGGCAGACAACTGGAGGGTGATCGTACACTTGGTTATTATGGCATAAATTACTGTTCTACTATTCAAATGACTGTACGTGTACGTGGAGGAGGTATGCAACGAGTGTTTAAACACAAAACGCTTGTTTTCTCTAGAAGTGCTTTTATATTCGTGACACTTCAGTGAATTCTGCTCTTAAACTAAAATTGTATTATATGTAAAATTATATGTATGTTTTATTATTAGTTTTAACTAGGATTAGTTAAAAATCTTTCATTATTGATCCTTCATGCAATTCATGTTAAAGGTACAGACGGACAATTTTAAACAAATATCATTCAGCTTCTGACAGATCTTTTGTTGTTGTTTCACATCATTACTCACAGGTCCACTTCCGCCTGAAGATGAAGGAGAAGGAATGTCCAGGACTGAATCTATGGAAATATTAGCTGATATGCAGCAGACTGAGCCAGAACCCAATAGATAATGTTGCATATGTTTCAGTGCAGCCTCGTGTAAATCCACATACATACATTCACACTGTGTGCTGATCAGCGTAATATCATTTCAGTTTACTACCATAAAACACACTATCATATATTATCTTCTGATTTCAGCCTTTAAAGTAAAATATTTCATGACACAAGTGAATTTATAATGGACACCTTGTACAAATATGAAAAATAGGAAACAGTGGGTCACAATGAACGACTCACTCGTACCAGAAAAACACTGTGTAAAGAGTCAGCAGTTAACAGAGTAACTACCTTCAGTGCAGCGTCCATAAAGTACTCAGATTCACACTCGAGTCTCTGCAGAAGATCTCAGCGATGACTCAAACCTCTGTTACTAGAGTTTCTCATGTTAATGCCTCTAAGATGAATCACTTCTAGTGCTCTGTATTTGTAAGTCACTTTGGATAAAAGCGTCTGCTAAACGAATAAAAGTAAATGTAGTACAGAACAGCATTGCAGTAGAGAACTTGGTTACAATAGACATGCTACTGACTTTAACTACAAGTCAACACATTAGAATATTAGTAGACTGGTTAGGATAGGTTTAGTAGAAGAAATGACTTTACAGTCAGTAGAATAGTGTCAGCAGATATTAAGCAGACAGTCACTAATACTCTTAACGACTGCTGATTGACGTGGAGTGGCTTCTAGTTAGTGGAGTGCTTATAAAGTTACTGAAAAGAAAAGTTATTTCAGAGGTGAAGCCAGTTAATACTTTATGAAGACAAACATTGTGCTTTTTTTATAAAAGCATGCACTGATGGGTCGATATCATTTCTATTTTTCACATCTGCACAAGGTGTCCATTATAAACTCACTTGTGTCACAAAACATTTTACTTTTACTTAAAAGGCTGAAATCAGAACATAATATATGATACTGAATTTTATGGTAAATTTTAACAAAATTTGAACAACAGTATTTAAGGCTCCGTCTTAAAACTGTCCCTTTATGTTGTCACCGTAAAATAAAGTGCTTCATAGGTATTTAATAATAAAGTGTTTATCGGTAGGTTATGGGGGCAGTTGTAGGCATCCATTTAATAATTTTATTAAAAATGGTCATTTGCACTCAGTATGTTATTACTGCATACAGTTTTACAGTTTTAGTATTATAATAATGAAGTGCAAATATCTTGTACTGTTTAAGTATAAACAGAATATAACTACAAGGTCATTTAAACTATATAGCACTTTAATCACCCCAAAGAACCGTGGAAAAGTTAATTTATTTCAGTAATTCAACTCAAATTGTGAAACTCATGTATTAAATAAATTCAATGCACACAGACTGAAGTAGTTTAAGTCTTTGTTTTCACAATTAAAAGAACCAAAGACTTAAACTACTTCAGTCTGTGTGCATTGAATTTATTTAATACACGAGTTTCACAATTTGAGTTGAATTACTGAAATAAATTAACTTTTCCACGACATTCTAATTTATTGAGATGCACCTGTATATAGTCCCTCAGTCATTTCAAAGAACTGCTGAAGAACCAAGAGTTGGTGCTATACAGCACCAAAAGTGGTTCCCCAAATGTTGGCCAAAACATTGGTTTGTTTAATTTTTTTTTTTTAATTTTTTTTTTAGTTTTGTGTTTCATAATTGTTTTATACACTGAAAAGATTAAGTTCAATTTATTAAATTTTTCTTTTGCAAGTTTTTGCACGAATATTTTTTAAGTAAAATTTAAATAAGGAATTAAGTAAAATCTACTAAAATGAACTAAATTATTTAATGTAGAAATTACATTTGCTTTTCTGTAATATTTACTTCACCACAAAATCATTTTTATCAGTGTTGTTTATATTGCCCATATAATGTGACAACACGCTGCTATATTTGTTCAGGGAGATGTTTACATTCTTATTTCCTGAGCAATGAATGTTCAAAAGTTTTGTTTGTGATGAAAATGTTACAGTTTGTGTCTATAAATAAATTGAAATTAGACTAAAATTTGCGCAGGTGTTTATTGTTATTTCACTGTATAAAAATAACAAATACGTTAAGATTGTACCTGCCAATGATTGATGTGTGTTGTGTTTTCAGGAGTATAACTACACTCATTATATTATCTATCAATAAAATATGTTTTTAATCAACAAATTCGTCAGCAGAATATGCTTGTAATTTGATGCCTATAGATTGTTTTAAAGTTTTTTTCATCCATTTTTTTTTTTATTCGATTTGCTGTAACATCAATAACCTCAAAACTAGAGAGGACAGAAATACGCCTAAATATATAGAAATGTACATCACTAAACAATATTTGTAGTGCCAAGATTGTAGAAATATTATGCATAATATTATTTTAAAAATAGTTTTTGTTTTTTTCACTCGAAAACTTTTTTAAATAATTTAAAATTAAAATATTATAAATTTATTTGTAAGTTGCTTTGGATAAAAGCGTCAAATGACTAAAATGTAAATATAATATGACTTATAACGTGACGTTCGGCCGAAAGGCGGAGCCACGTGGTCACGTGACTGGACGCTCCAGGAAGTTTTCGACGCAGCTGATTAATATTCATGAGCTCGGCTCCGCCATAGTAGTTAGTGAGGCGAGCAGCGTGATTTATCTCCATGGCTGCTCTTTTAGCTATAAAATGCGGCGGTATCTTCGAGTCCTGTTCGTCTGCACGCTGTTAGTCTTCTGCTCGCTGCTCTATGTGTTTAATCAGCTCGTGTCTTCGCTGGAGAGCGCGGATCATCAGGAGCGAGCGCCGCGGACACGCGCAGCGGATCCAGGCCTGAGTGAACGCGCGCAGGATGACAGGTAAATAAACAATAACACACACAAACCTTACAACAACACATACAAACATCTGCACAAACATCTTCACGACGACACTAAACTGAGCTTATAAACACTGGACTCGTGATCTGACAGCTTTAAACTAGCTTTAATGACTGGACAGGAGTTATAAATAACCCAAATCGTAACCAGTGCTGCCTTTTTTGAGTACTTTGATACGGCTTATACTCATATAAGGCTGCTGTGTCAACTTAACAGTTGTTTGGGATGGATTTCTGGTCATTTAACCCTAATAATTTGGTCACGCTGATTTTGCTTAATATTCATAAGCTTCCTTCGTAGTAGTGGCAGTTAATTGGTCCGCTGAGTAGCGCCCGCCTTCCGGTCAGTCTTTCAGCCAATCAGCGAGGCCTGCTGTGCGAACGTCAGGTTACGTAATTAATATTCATGATCCAGGTCATCTTGAGTTCAATTTAGCAGATGACAAAGGTTTATATTTTATTGTTATTATCCGTTGTTATTGTGTTCACCGCTGAATGAGTGATTTTGACCTTTTCTCGTTAGTACAGGTTTTTCCTCTCAGTATTTTAGATGCCATGGACCCCTAAATATGACCAAAAAGCAGCTGTATTATTATATTTTCATGTATAAGAACCCAATTCAAAATAATTGTAAATACTATACCAATTTAAAATATAATTTTTATTTATTTATTTTGATATAATTGTATTACTTATATTTTTATATTATTTTTATGTATTTATATTTATTTTAATAATAATAATAATTATTGTTGTTGTTGTTACATTTACAGTTTTTCTCTAAACTCTTCCTCAACCCCTGTGTTACTACATATTGTTATTTATCTATTATATATTTATTTATCTGAATGGAAAAGACACATTGTTCTACACAGACCTGAGTGTCTCTGATCCTGAGCTAAAGCAGGTGTGTGTTGATGAAGAGCCTGTGTGTCTCTCGTCAGGTGTAATTCAGGCTCTGTCACTCATTGGGAAGCGTATTGGAGAATCAGCGCCGCTGTGTGCCCGAACCACTGCGTTACGGACTCGGCTCTTAGGTACAGACCTTCGGCTCTAGATCTAGATTCGTCTGTGTGTGCGGTTTAATGTTTAGCTGTTGAGCGCGTGCTTTTATTATTTATACATAACGTGTGCATCTGGCTGTTGTGCTGGATGGAGTTTGCAGAAGCTGTTATTGATGACTGCGGTCTCTGTGTGTGGTTCAGGTCGGCTCCTCGTGACCCGGTCGAGCTGGCGGTGGTGGCCTGCGGCTCCAGGCTGGAGGAGACGCTCACCATGCTGAAATCTGCCGTCCTCTTCAGCCACAGACATTTACACTTTCACATTTTCGCAGAAGATGACCTCCATGCCGGCTTCAGACAGGCGGTGAGCCCAGATATATACAGTGTTCTTATGGCAACATAAAAATTAAGCAACGCTGTAAATATTTAGATGGTGTTGATATTAATAACAGTAAAAGTACATTTTATGTATAATGCACTTTTCTCAAACCTAAAGTGCTACAAAACATTAAATGGACATAAAATGCAATTACAAACATAATGCAAAACAATAAATACAGTAAACCAGACAATAAATAACTCAACACGTGTTTTTATTATGCAAATAAGATACTTGACTTTTGTATGAGAGCATTAACAGAGATGTTTTTATAGTTTTGTGATTTAAAGTTTAATGACAAAACTGTATTTACAGTAAACTGGTACATTTAATGTTCACAGAGAGGCGTTTAAAATGTTTTAGGAATAATATAAGCAGGTAAATATTGCTATTTTACTGATGCATGGAAATGCAAATGATCAAATATACTACTTGTGTTCATTTTGTGGAAAACATGCCTTAGACGCTAACTATATTTTATTTCTTGCACTAAAAAAATGTCAGCGCTAAAACATTATTTATACATCATTCATGGAACAGTTTTTAAAAAAGATTTTAGAAGTTCGTCTGATGTTTTTAAATGTTACAGCTTGTTTTAGAACGTTCAAAAGTAACATTCTCATAACGTTTGCAAAATGATAAAATGGAATGTTCATGTAACGTTCGAATAACCCCCAAAAAACATTTTTAACTGTATGTTTTGAATGTTCAGAGAAATTCAGAAGTAGTGTTATTATAATTTAAAGCAAAACATTCTGAACATGTTTGTGTTAGTTGGGTAGCTCGAGATATACAGTGAATATCATCAAACGGTTGAATCGTGTAGCTTAATATTTTCTCAAAACAGCACATGTTCACCTTCATGAAACCGCGTCTGTCTCGTGCAGCTGGAGTCGTGGCCGCAGAGATTTCGCTCCAGGTTGGACTACAGTATTTATCCCATAAACTTCCCCAGCGATAACGCCAGAGAGTGGAAGAGACTCTTCAAACCCTGCGCTTCACAGAGACTCTTCCTCCCCGTGAGTATCTGAACCCAACGAGAGACGCGCTCTACACCTGTTTAACACGGCCTTTTGCAACATATATTTAATTTATGCAATATAAAATAATGAAAAAGATTTTGTGGGTTAATCGCACAGTGAAATCAGTAAATCTGCCTGAATCCAGATGATTTAAGCATACTTCCTATACTTTGAGGTTAAAGTTCATTTTGTGTTCTATGTATACATATGTGACCCTGGAGCACAAAACCAGTCTTAAGTGTCAATTTTTCGAAATTGAGATTTGTACATCATCTGAAAGCTGAATAAATCATCTTTCCATTGATGTATGGTTTGTTGGACAATATTTGGCTGAGATGCAACTATTTGAAAATCTGGAATCTGAGGGTGCAAAAAAATCAAAATATTGAGAAAATCACCTTTAAAGTTGTTCAAATGAATTCTTAGCAATGCATATTACTAATCAAAAATTAAGTTTTTATACATTTACAGTAAGAAATTTACAAAATATCTTGGAACATGATCTTTACTTAATATCCTAATGATTTTTGGCATAAAATAAAAATGACCCAATTTTGACACAAACAGTGAATTGTTGGCTATTGCTACAAATATAGCTGTGCTGCTTATTACTGCTTTTGTGCTGCAGGGACACATTGTAAATGTGAATAACTCATTTCTGATCATCATTTTATGATATATAGCTGTTGTTAACGCAAATACCCAGTAACCCAGAAATCATGTTATTATGTATATATTATGTATTTAATAATCTTTCACACAAGCTGATTCTATTCAGTAAATCTGCCTGAATCCAGACGATTTAAGCTGTTTTATGAGGTTTGAGTTCATTTTGTGTATCAACTGACTGTTATACTATACTATATGACTATGTATTTAATATGTAATATATATGATATGCAGTAGATATGCTTTGAAGGATCAAGGTGTCTACAACTTGTCAAACTTGACTCAATTTCCTTCCTTAATAATTATATCTAGTCTTTTTAAATTGGAAATATGTCACTGTGCAGAAGTAAAACTGCAGTTTGGTGTTGAGTTCAGAGTCCTCTGACGGCAAAGAGCCGCTCGTGCTTCTCTAAACCTGGTTTTGCCGTGTTACGATGGACGCTTTGAAGTTTGCGTTTCCAATCCAGAGCAGAACTGAGTGCAGAGTTGGTTTTCTCCTCACAGATCGTGTCTGTAAGCTCTTTGAAGTCTAATAAGTGACTACGGTTAGGAATCAAAAATCAGTTCCAGAATCGGGTGCTTCTTGTAAAAATAAAAATTTCAGTTCCACCAATCAATTCCTGTGTGTGCATGTTTTTTTTGGGCTGTTAAAAATGTCTTTGAAAGTGTACCTAGTTCATATCATACATATGAAATATTAAATACATAGTCATATAGTACAATACAACAGTCAGTTAATACACAAAATGAACTCAAACCTCATAAAACAGCTTAAATCGTCTGGATTCAGGCAGATTTACTGAATAGAAACAGCTTGTGTGAAAGTGTGTAAGCAAAGCATTTCTAAATACACAATATATACATAATAACATGAATATTATAAAAAATATGATATATACATACATATCATGGTGTGCTGCACCGAGTGATTCAATTCATTCAAGAGATTCGTTCGAAAACACTGATTCATCCAGTGAGTCAGTCTCGAGTGAGTCATTGAATCATTCCGTTCAGAAATTGCATGAGATTTTGTTTAGTTGTCTAATATTTTTTCTTCAGCAGCAATTGAATGTTTTGCAAAAAGAGGCTCAGAATAAATAAGTTTGATATCTAAATGTTTGCCCTGTAAGTGACTGAGTGCTGGTTTGTCAGCTGATTCTGAAGCAGGTGGACTCTGTGCTGTACGTGGACACGGATGTGCTGTTCCTGCGGCCGGCGGAGGACGTCTGGAGCTTTCTGTCCCGGTTTAACGGCAGTCAGCTGGCAGCGATGGCCCCGGAGCACGAGGAGCCGCGGATCGGCTGGTACAACCGCTTCGCTCGACACCCGTACTACGGCAAGACCGGCGTCAACTCCGGAGTCATGCTCATGAACATGACACGCATCAGAGACAAACACTTCAAGGTACGGCACACCCGCGATTCATCGCCGTTTAACTAAAGACACACACTCATGATCCAATAAAGAATCGATTAAGATCCAATAAAATCATAACAGTGATTAAGAAATGTACATTTTAGCCCAAAATCAATTCTTTTGCTTTTCATTTGTGAATCCGTTTTGGACAAATTGATATTTTGGCCCAGTTGATGGATATTTAGCCATTTTTAGATTAATTGTCTTTAATGGACACTGAGGAGTTAAAGCAACAAAATAATTACTTTGATAATTACAATAAAATATTGAAAATAAGAAACATACATACACATTTTAAACCTTAAATCTTGATGTTGATAAAAACAATGCATGTTTTTTTTTTTTTTCATTCTCACCAGCAGAGGTCGCTGTTGTTTTACTCCTGATCATTTTCCCATATTTCCACATTACTGAAGCGGTTTCATCATTCATTTGTCTGTCGTACATGAGCCTGAGTGAGAATAACTATGTAAAAACATGCACACAGATCAGCCACCTGAGACTGATGAACACGAGTGTGTGTGTGTGTGTGTGTGTGTGTGTGTGTGTGTGTGTGTGTGTGTGTGTGTGTGGACAGAACGACCTGGCAGCAGTGGATCTGAAGTGGGCCGATCTCCTGATGCCTCTGTTACACAAATACAAGCTGAACATCACATGGGGAGATCAAGACCTGCTTAACATCATCTTCCACCATAACCCAGGTACACCAGCTCACCTGCAGATCCTCTTCTTCATCATCATCATCATCATCATGTGCTCATATGTGACTCTGGAGCACAAAAGCAGTCATAAGCAGCACAGGTATATTTGTAGCAATAGCCAACAATACATTGTATGGGTCAAAATTATACATTTTTCTTTTATGCCAAAAATCATTAGGATATTAAGTAAAGATCATGTTCCATCAAGACATTTTGTAAATTTCCTACCGTAAATATATCAAAACTTCATTTCTGATTAGTAATATGCATTGCTAAGAACTTCATTTGAACAACTTTAAAGGTGATTTTCTCAATATTTAGATTTTTTTGCACCCTCAGATTCCAGATTTTCAAATAGTTGTATCTCAGACAAATATTGTCCGATCCTAACAAACCATACATCAATGGAAAGATTATTTATTCAGCTTTCAGATGATGCATAAATCTCTATTTCCCTTATGACTGGTTTTGTGCTCCAGGGTCACAATAATTCCCAAGAAACCTGCTGAATTTGAGCAGTGCAGTGTATCTCATTGATTCTGACTGTGTCTGCTCTCAGAGAGTCTGCTGCTGATCGAGTGTCACTGGAATTATCGTCCTGATCACTGTATTTACGGCAGCAACTGCATCAGCGCTGAACAGAACGGTGTTTACGTTCTCCACGGCAACCGCGGCGTTTACCATGACGACAAGCAGCCCGCCTTCAGAGCCGTTTATGACGCCATTCAGCAGGTGAGATCACAGTGTTACAAACGATACATTAACATTCCGTTCACTTCGAATCAAATCAAATGAAACATTTACAAACTTTGAACTGATTTTATTTTAGCTAGTTGCCTAGGTAACATGATTCTGATTTTAACTTGATGTACTAAAATACATCAAAATAAAACTGAAAAAAGATTAATAACTATATATACAAAAATATACTAATTTAAAAAATGCACAACAAAACTTTAAATTAAATTAAATATTAAAATAAAAAACTTTTTTTGTTTCCAGAGCAATTAACAAAACGGAACAAAAAGGTTTAACTGAAATAAAGTATTAAAAAAACAAACCTATTTTATTTCAGCTAGTTTCCAAGGCAGTATTTCTAATTTTCAGTCAGTTTAACTTGATCAACTAATAAAAAAAATTAATAAAAACTATATAAACTTATTTTAAAAAACAAAAATGAATGAAAATGACAAAAACACTACAAAATTACTACAATTCTAACTAAAATTAAAATAGAAACGTAATTAAAAATACTAATAAAAGCTATAATAAAAAAATAACACTGAATATGACCCACAGCAGGATTTCATTATCAGTTATCAGACATGTTTGTTTTTATATTATTGATTTCTGGGTCATTCCTCAGTTGTTTTTGTGTTATTTTTAGCTGGTCGCTGTCGTGTGGAGCTGCGGTCGCTCTCCTGCCGCGAGTGTTTAATATGGTCATGGTGTGATTTCATTAGGAGCGTTTGCGTAACCCATAAAATCTAATTAGACGCTGTTAATCTGAGCGCTGCGGCTCGCTGTGAGTGTGTGTGTGTGGACACCTGTTCAGGTGTGTCTGCAGCCAGTCGCTGTAATGAGCTCAGATGTCTGTTTGGAGCGCTCCTCTCTGTCTTGTTTCTCTCGGGCTGCCGGAGATCTCTTCTGATCCAGCTGGCAGCTCTGGAGGATCAGCGTTTGTTTGCAGGGTGTGTTTTTCCCACAGTTCACACACGCTGTGTACCGTCGCTGAGACGGGAACGTTTCTGAGTGTCGTGAAATAATCTATAGATAATAAATAGACGATTGTATTGTCCTTGCTAGCAGAACACAACAATGAATATACAGCGCTGTGTTATTTGACTAGACCAAGGGTTTTCAAACCGGGGTCCGGTGGAAGCTTTTGAGAAAAACTGTGTAAAAAGAAATAAGTAACTTTTTTTTTTTTTTTTTTTTTTTTTAAATAAATACACAAACAATTAGATTGAAACAAGAGACAAATAAATTTAGTATAAATAAATTAAATAAATTAATATTAAGTAAATTAAGTAATTTATTCATTAAATTATTATTAATTAAATAGTAAAATAAATAGGCAAATAATAAAAAGTGATATTAAAATAAATAAGTGAATAAATATTAAAACTTACTAAATAAAAGGATGAACAATAAAAATATATTAAAATAAGTAAATAAATAAAAACTAATAAAAAATAGATTAAACATTAGGTAAACAAATAATTGATTAAAATAGATATTTCTAAAAACATTAAGTGAAACAAATTAGATTTGAAATAAATAGGTAAACAAAACAATTTGATTAAAATAAATAAACACAAATGATTAAATAATACAGAGTAAATATTACAAATGATTAAGTAAATAATAAAAATTATATTAATCTAATTGTATTGTTTACCTATTCTAATTTAAATAAATAATAATAATAGTAATAGATTAGATTAGATTAAAATAAATAAATAGGTAAACAGTAAAATTACATTTAAATAAATAATGCAAATTAGGTTCAAATAAATAGGCAAACAATGTATGTTTTTATTAAAATTAGTAAATTAAGTTAAAGTAAATAAATAAATAAATAATATATCTAACAGTACAGTATTAAAGTGAGTAGAGAAAAAAAAAAAACAATGAAATTTAATAGAAACTAATTATTTTCCAAATAACGGTTTGCATTGGTATAGAGTTTAGTTTACCAGTTTTCTAAATTGGGTCTTTATACATTTTGCAAGGAATCACTATTTTTAACATTTTGAGTCAGTTGAACTGATTTATGATTCAGTCTGAATTGAACTAATGAATCTGAATCTTAGAAATAGACTCAGTTTCTCCAGAAGTCATTGCTTGAGATGAACTGAAAACATCTCTTTAAGCTATAAGGTTGATGAGATGTATTTAAACAAATTTTTTAATAATAAATTGTATTTGAATAAAAAATGGGGGAAAAAACATAGATATGTTATGTATTTTCATTCTGCATCATTTGAGTTGGATAGTATATATGTGTGTGTGTGTGTGTGTGTGTGTGTGTGTGTGTGTGTATATGTGTGTGTGTGTGTGTGTGTGTGTGTGTGTGGTCATTACGGTCAGTGGTTCTCTCGTATCACAGGAAGTATGGTGCACCATTAGCTAAATGAGCTGCCATTAGCGCCGTCCCATGATTCAGCTGGATGCGTCTCATTGTTTCTGCGCCCACTGAGTTCATGTCCAGATCAACAGCCGAACACACACAGAACGAGCTCCACGTCCATCAGTCTGACACACGTTCAGTTCAAACGTCACAATCGTTCAGGGTTCGGACCGGTGCTTGAAATCCTTGAATATGCTTGAATTTTAACATAGTGTTTTCAAGGTTTGAAAAGTGCTTGGATTTTGGATAAAGTGCTTAAAATTATGGTTAAAATAATGTAAAGTCTCCTGTAAATTCAGCTTTTTTTCATGGGAGAGTCTGCGCTTTCAAGTCGTGTAAAAGGTAAGCAAAACTGCCCATGCTCAGTTACATTAAATATGTTAAGACTGTCACGATTAAAGTGAAATAATAAAATAAACATTTCAAAGTCAAAATGCAGGGCTGGTGTTTTTAATATGAATTTATCTCTGAAGTGAACCGACTGCCTTTCGTTTCATCTCATGGACGTACAGTATAATGTCTGAAAGTATCATTTATGAGCTCTGCTTTGTGTTCAGCCGTTACCGTGGAAACCACTGTATCACTACAGCGCCACCTAGTGACAGACAGAACCTCATGTCTTAGCCTTAGAATAGAAATAAAGGAAAGGGATGAGTCAAAAGTGTAAAGAATTATTTTAATTTAAAACACACAAGACATCTTCTGTTTAAATGTTTTAGATTTTGGAAAGCTGATTTTTGAATTTTTGAAAGCTTTTTGTTCTGAGCAAAAACAGCAGGCGGGGTTATTAAAAGTGCAAATTAATCCTCTGCCATCAAAATTATTCTTTATACTTCTGACTCATCCCTTTTAGTTATTTCTTAAAAATATTTTAAAGGCTGAAATGTTAAGTTTGTCACTTTATAAAACTTTGAACTGCAAATCATGTTTTTTGCAGTCATTTTATGGTTTAATATGTTACTGTAGACATTGCCCTTCCCCGCTCATATAGTATTTATTTGATTTGTGCAGGTCTTAAAAAGCCTTGCATTTTATTTTTAAAATCCTAGTGGTACCCTGTAAATTATTTCTTTCTTTATTTTTTATTTTGTAATTTATATACTTTATGTTGGCTATTTATATTATGCAATGCTATATGCGATCCAGACCGGTGGTTTTTAATAGCACAATTACTCTTTGTGCTCAAAAAACTCTTTGTTTTTATCTCAGGTCCAACATGTACATTTATTTTTCTTGATTTTGTTGCAACTGAAACATAAAGAAAATGACAATGGGTTTTTGGGATGATTAAGTGTGTATTGCATCGTGACAGTATTTTTATGACATAATTTATGACTTAAATAATTATTTGTTTTTTACCAAACAAAAAACTTATAATTGTGTTTAAATACCAGGTTTATTGTCATTAAGTAAAATTAAAACTAAAACCAAAACCATAACAAAACATTATCTGAAATATTAACATATAATAACATGATAAATAACATAGAAAAATAATAGAGTGGTGTAATAGCATATATAAAACTTATTTTATTTCAACTAGTTGCCAAGACATAATTTTGTATTTTATTTAATTTGAATTAAAGTAACTAAAACTAAAACTGAAATAAAATTTAATAAGAGCTATAGAGACATTTAACAACAATAATAATAATCACACAACAAAAGTACAAAAATTTTTACTTAGTTAAAAAGAAAATATAAAAATGAAGTCTAAAATGCTAAATATACAAATATACAAATAAAAATGGAAAATGTCAATTAAAAATATAATGGTTAATGCTATTAGAGTAACACTAATAAATAATTTACATTTAATGTAATTATTATTATTATATATAATTATTATATAAAAATATACAATTATTATATTATTATTAAATTATTATTATTTATTTATTTATTACAGTAATGAGAATTTGGGTGAAATCTGAAAAAAAAAAAAAATTGCACAAAAAAATGTATGGTCCTAAAGAATGTTTACTTTTCATTAAGCAATTTAAAAAAACATTTTTTATTATTATTATTTTTTTTTTTTTTATGAAATAAGGTCAGGACATGATGAATTTCTTAAGATAGAACTGTTCTTAGACATTCTTAAATCTGTATCATAATCACCATCATTAGTCCTCAGGCCCACACACACACACACACACACACACACACACACACACACACACACACACACACACACACACACACACACAGCGTCTCTCTGTGAATATCACGTTGGGTGATTATTATTGCTGATGGATTGGTCTTATATGAGACGGACTCTGATCTGAATGATGTTAACGAGGTGCTGAGAGTTCGTCTGCTCATATGCAGCACATCTGACGCTCTTCTGTCTGGTTTTTAGTTTCCGTTCGATGCAGATCCGGTGCGTGGTTTGCTTGTGCCGCTGGAGGAGAAGCTGAAGAGCGCCGATCACACATACTGCGGCCGATCTCGACTCGTCTTCACCAAACGACTGCGTGAAAGCGTCACAGAGCTTCAGAAAGATCGCGACAGCTCCAGACGAGCAGAGGTTTGAGTTACGAGCGACCGCTTCAGATACGATCCAGACGATCAGCGGCTGACAATCAGATTCAACACACACACGTAAAACACTGAGCCTCCCGTCTGACAGACTCCAGAGCTTCTGCTCTTCAGGGACCTGCGTTTGATCTCACAAACGTGACGCAGTGAGCGCCCTTCATCAGGTACCTTCACTACAGAGAGGTTTACATTAGTCTCACATCTGATAACAATTACAGAAGGAATCGTTCACCCAGTGTGCTCATCCTCAGGCCGTCTGAGATTACGATGAGTGCGTTTCTTCATCAGATCTGGAGAAATGTGTCTCTGCATCAGTCTCTCAGTGAATGGGTGCCGTCAGAATGAGAGTCCAAACAGCTGATAAAAACATCACAATAATCCATCAGTTAACATCTGGAGCTGAAACAAATCCAGCATTAAGACATGTACAACTCAAATATGAATCCATAATTCATAATAACGCTGGTCTGGTCTGAATCAGGAGAGAGATCTGCACAGATCAAAACAGCTCTAAACAAATATGTGGCTGGATTTTGATGTTAGAGGCAACAGCAGATGCACTTTTTACTGGAGGAAGAGTTATTATGGATTATGTTTGTTATGTGTATTATTTTATGATATGTGATGTTTTTATCAGCTGTTTGGACTCTCATTCTGACGGCACCCATTCACTGAGACACTGATGCAGCGACGCATTTCTACAAACCTGATGAAGAAACAATCTCATCTCTGAGTTTCTGCTGATCCAGGATCAGCTCTTCTCTGTTTCACTACGATATTCATGGGATATAAAGTGATTCCAGACCAGCACTTTTCATATTGACTGTTTAATAACCCTTTCACACCCGAGACGCCCGCGTTCGTCTTTACTTCTAGCTCTCTGTAATGATGTTCAGTGTTTTCTCAGAATACTAAACGAGCTGTTATATATGTGAAAATCAATTCAGGTTTATCAGATTTACACAAAAATCAAAGCTTGTATGCAAAAAGTTGATGAATTTGTATTATAATTGCTTTTAATCTTTATATTGTGTCTGAAAATATAAATGTGGGATTATAGGATTATTTGTGTTGCAAAAAAAAAAAAATTTTTAATTACAGTTATTAGAATTACAATTATTTTTATTCAGGTTATTTTTGACAACTTTTGCAATGATCCTGTTTGAAACAGTTTCTGTAATAATAGTCTTTGGGTGAAAGCATGCCTATGTTACATTTCACCAATTTTTTTTTTTTTTTAATAAATAAATACAATTAATTCAAATAAAGGTTAAAAAAAGTTTTAATATAAAAAATTTTAATTGCGATTAATCACATCCAAAATAAAGGTTTTTGTTTACATTATATATGTGTGTGTGTAATGTGTATATTTATTATGTATATATAAACACACACACATACATGTGTATATATTTAAGAAAAATGTTATGTTAATATATTAAATATATTTATATATAATATAAATTATAAGAATATAAATGTATAAGTATTTTAAAAATATGTACTGTATGTGTGTGTCTTTATTTATATATATATATATATATATATATATATGCATAATAAATATACACAGTACACACATATATTACGCAAACAAAAACTTTTAATTTTGGATGCGATTAATCGTTTGACAGCACTAATATATATATTAAACAAAAAAGGTTTTGTCAGGTCATTTGTAATGATTAATAGATGTGCTCTGATGTGTTACTGAGAAATTTACAGATTAATTTAAATATAGAAATGTGAAAATGACCCACAAGTTAACGAAGTATGTTTAATTGTCTGTGTTTGAAATCTAACAGAGTCTGTATCGTCTCTCAAACGTCTGCTGTGTTTGTAATGCCGACATCTGAATGATACAGTATATTTTTGTAATAAAAGTTGTTTCTCTCGGAGCTCTTTTGAGTTGTCTCTTCATTAGTGAACGGAGGATTCGTCTGAGCAGCTTCACAGAAGTGGTCAGTGAGCTCCGAGAAATGGATCGACATGCAGTGACCGTTCAGGTTAAACAGGTACTGCATTACAAGCACTGAGAAATTCATGAGGATTTAGGAGAAACTGCACCTTTTTCTTTTTTTGACTCTATTTGTCGTGTTTTTTGAGTTTGGCGCTCGTCTTGTGAGATTTACTGGATGTGAGAGAGAAACAGATTGGAACAATAATAATACTGTTACAAAGTTAATTAAAACTAAGTTTATCAAATGCACAAGTTACCAGATGAATGGATATAATTATAATAAATAAGTTTAATTAAATATTTTGATTTAAGATATTTTAATTAATATATTTATATCATAATCAAATTTTACATTACGAAAATTAAGTCTATTTTTGCAGTAAATATATTTTAGTTTCATATAAATTGATAGATTTATTTAAATGAATCAATAGAAGGATGGATAGATATAATTATAATACATAAATATAATTTATTAATTAAAAATATATAATTATATAATAAAAATAAATGTAATTTATTTATTACATGTAGAGTAATTTATTATAATTAATGCTGGGCAATGATTAATCGCATCCAGAATAAATTTTGTTTTACATAATATATGTGTGTGTACTGGGTATATTTATTATGTATATATAAATACACACACATACAGTATGTATTTTGAAAATATTTACATGTATATTCATTTATATATTTATATTCATATAATTTGCATTATATATAAATATATTTAAGATATAAACATAACATATTTTTCTTAAATATATACATAATAAATATACACAGTACACACTCATATATTATGTAAACAAAAACTTTCATTTTGGATGCGATTAATCGCGATTAATCATTGCCCAGCACTAATTATAATTATTTTGCATTAAAAATATATAAATATAAGTAAATTTAATGTTAATTATAATCATATTTTGCATCTAGTAAATAATTTTTATATCATATTTTTTACAATATATAATATTAATTTAATATTTGAAATTATATTTAATATGTTACTTATAATCATATTTTGCATCAAGAAAAATAAGTCTGTTTTGCTGTAAATATAAATTTGTTCGATTTAGATTAAAAAATATTCATAGCTAGATAGCACTGACCATTAGTGCATGAACTAAACAATCATAATCATGTGTCGACGTCTATATGTTTAAGAGCTGAATCTTGTTTTTGGATGAGCTTCTCTCTGAAAGCCTCATGATTTCCAAACAGCCTCAGAGTTGCACAGGAATGCATTCGCGTGCGTTTGGTGTAATTATCATTTTCCGCTGCTCTTCATGAACCTGCTAGTTAGTTTAGCGCTCACTCTGAAAGCCTCATTTCTTTCTGAAAGCGCTAGCGGTGAGGCTAAAGCGAGGTGTCTGAATGCCAGTGAGCCCGAGTGTTTGCTGGAAATCACATGTGGTTTGTGAGTGATTGGGATGGCAATGCTAGATGCTAGCTGGCGCTGTAATGTGAGGTTTGGTTTTAAGCGACGCTGCCTGCGGCTAAATCACGCCATTGGCTCCATCACTGCAGCCCAGACATAAATTAAAGCAGCGAACGGGAAACATGCCGCAATGCTGGAAACCCAGGAGCTGTTTGGGAAATGGATGAGGTGCCAGAGTCTGAGCAGAAACTGGAGAGCAAGCAGGCAGAAATCTGTATTAGCTATCAGCCCACAGCGTCGCGCTTGATTTGACGAGGTCGACCAGAGAGGAATGATGTCACTTACGCGTGTCTCTGTTTGGAGGCTTTTCATTGGTTGGTCATTTATAGTGTCCCAGAAAGATGGAGCACCACAAATAGCCTTTATAATAAATAAGTTTAATTAAATATTTTGATTTAAGATATTTTAATTAATATATTTTATATCATAATCAAATTTTACATTACGAAAATTAAGTCTATTTTTGCAGTAAATATATTTTAGTTTCATATAAATTGATAGATTTATTTAAATGAATCAATAGAAGGATGGATAGATATAATTATAATACATAAATATAATTTATTAATTAAAAATATATAATTATATAATAAAAATAAATGTAATTTATTTATTACATGTAGAGTAATTTATTATAATTAATGCTGGGCAATGATTAATCGCATCCAGAATAAATTTTGTTTTACATAATATATGTGTGTGTACTGGGTATATTTATTATGTATATATAAATACACACACATACAGTATGTATTTTGAAAATATTTACATGTATATTCATTTATATATTTATATTCATATAATTTGCATTATATATAAATATATTTAAGATATAAACATAACATATTTTTCTTAAATATATACATAATAAATATACACAGTACACACTCATATATTATGTAAACAAAAACTTTCATTTTGGATGCGATTAATCGCGATTAATCATTGCCCAGCACTAATTATAATTATTTTGCATTAAAAATATATAAATATAAGTAAATTTAATGTTAATTATAATCATATTTTGCATCTAGTAAATAATTTTATATAATATTTTTACAATAATATATAATATTAATTTAATATTTGAAATTATATTTAATGTTACTTATAATCATATTTTGCATCAAGAAAAATAAGTCTGTTTTGCAGTAAATATAAATTTGTTCGATTTAGATTAAAAAATATTCATAGCTAGATAGCACTGACCATTAGTGCATAAACTAAACAATCATAATCATGTGTCGACGTCTATATGTTTAAGAGCTGAATCTTGTTTTTGAATGAGCTTCTCTCTGAAAGCCTCATGATTTCCAAACAGCCTCAGAGTTGCACAGGAATGCATTCGCGTGCGTTTGGTGTAATTATCATTTTCCGCTGCTCTTCATGAACCTGCTAGTTAGTTTAGCGCTCACTCTGAAAGCCTCATTTCTTTCTGAAAGCGCTAGCGGTGAGGCTAAAGCGAGGTGTCTGAATGCCAGTGAGCCCGAGTGTTTGCTGGAAATCACATGTGGTTTGTGAGTGATTGGGATGGCAATGCTAGATGCTAGCTGGCGCTGTAATGTGAGGTTTGGTTTTAAGCGACGCTGCCTGCGGCTAAATCACGCCATTGGCTCCATCACTGCAGCCCAGACATAAATTAAAGCAGCGAACGGGAAACATGCCGCAATGCTGGAAACCCAGGAGCTGTTTGGGAAATGGATGAGGTGCCAGAGTCTGAGCAGAAACTGGAGAGCAAGCAGGCAGAAATCTGTATTAGCTATCAGCCCACAGCGTCGCGCTTGATTTGACGAGGTCGACCAGAGAGAGGAATGATGTCACTTACGCGTGTCTCTGTTTGGAGGCTTTTCATTGGTTGGTCATTTATAGTGTCCCAGAAAGATGGAGCACCACAAATAGCCTTTATAGAAAATGTTCATTTCTTTCATGGCATTTTTTATTTATTTTTTTGGTCTGGTTTCTGTTTACGATTATTTTCTGCACAAAATAAAATAAAATGGTTAATTTTTCTTGAACTTTTTCTTGTAGATCTTTGTTAAAATAAATACAGAATTGCAGAAACAAAGTCAGAATTATGAGATAAAAAGTCGCAATTATCCAAATACTTTTATTTATTGGCAGAAACAAGTTTTTCTCACAATTGCGAATTTTTTTTATCACAATTGTTTATATCTCACAGTTTACACTTTTCTACTCTGTATTTTTTATTTTTTTATTATATATTTTTTGTGTATTCTCACTGTTTCAAAGGAAATTGTGACTTTATATCTCACAATTCTGAAAAAAACAAACAAACTCAAATTATAAACTAAACTCAAAATTGAAATATAAACTTGGTTGTTAGATCTATACTCAGAATTGAGAGATAATCTCAGAATTGAGAGATAATCTCAGAATTGAGATATGAACTCAGAATTGAGATATAATCTCAGAATTGAGAGATAATCTCAGAATTGAGAGATAATCTCAGAATTGAGATATGAACTCAGAATTGAGATATAAACTCAGAATTGCATGATAAATTCAGAATTGTGATATAAACTCAGAATTACGATATAAACTCAGAATTGTGATATGAACTCAGAATTGCATGATAAATTCAGAATTGTTATATAAACTCAGAATTGCATGATAAATTCAGAATTGTGATATAAACTCAGAATTGCATGATAAATTCAGAATTGTTATATGAACTCAGAATTGAGATATGAACTCAGAATTGAGATATAATTTCAGAATTGTGATATAAACTCAGAATTGTGATATAAACTCAGAATTGAGATATAATCTCAGAATTGTGATATAATCTCAGAATTGAGAGATAATCTCAAAATTGTGATATAAACTCAGAATTGTGATATAAACTCAGAATTACGATATAAACTCAGAATTGTGATATAAACTCAGAATTGTGATATAAACTCAGAATTACGATATAAACTCAGAATTGTGATATAAACTCAGAATTGTGATATAAACTCAGAATTGAGAGATAATCTCAAAATTGTGATATAATCTCAGAATTGTGATATAATCTCAGAATTGAGATATAAACTCAGAATTGAGATATAAACTCAGAATTGAGAGATAATCTCAGAATTGTGATATAATCTCAGAATTGAGAGATAATCTCAAAATTGTGATATAATCTCAGAATTGAGAGATAATCTCAAAATTGTGATATAATCTCAGAATTGAGAGATAATCTCAGAATTGAGATATAAACTCAGAATTGAGAGATAATCTCAGAATTGTGATATAATCTCAGAATTGTGATATAATCTCAGAATTGAGATATAAACTCAGAATTGAGAGATAATCTCAGAATTGTGATATAAACTCAGAATTGAGATATAAACTCAGAATTGAGATATAAACTCAGAATTGAGATATAAACTCAGAATTGAGAGATAATCTCAGAATTGCGCGATATAAACTCAATTGTTAGATATAAACAAAATTACGATATAAACTCAAAATTGTGTGATATAAACGCAGAATCACGTGATATAAACACAGAATGGCATAATATGAACACAGAATTGTGATATAAACTCAGAATTGTGATATAAACTCAGAATTGAGATATAATTTCAGAATTGTGATATAAACTCAGAATTGTGATATAAACTCAGAATTGAGATATAATCTCAGAATTGTGATATAATCTCAGAATTGAGATAATCTCAAAATTGTGATATAAACTCAGAATTGTGATATAAACTCAGAATTACGATATAAACTCAGAATTGTGATATAAACTCAGAATTGTGATATAAACTCAGAATTACGATATAAACTCAGAATTGTGATATAAACTCAGAATTGTGATATAAACTCAGAATTGAGAGATAATCTCAAAATTGTGATATAATCTCAGAATTGTGATATAATCTCAGAATTGAGATATAAACTCAGAATTGAGATATAAACTCAGAATTGAGAGATAATCTCAGAATTGTGATATAATCTCAGAATTGAGAGATAATCTCAAAATTGTGATATAATCTCAGAATTGAGAGATAATCTCAAAATTGTGATATAATCTCAGAATTGAGAGATAATCTCAGAATTGAGATATAAACTCAGAATTGAGAGATAATCTCAGAATTGTGATATAATCTCAGAATTGTGATATAATCTCAGAATTGAGATATAAACTCAGAATTGAGAGATAATCTCAGAATTGTGATATAAACTCAGAATTGAGATATAATCTCAGAATTGAGATATAAACTCAGAATTGAGATATAAACTCAGAATTGAGAGATAATCTCAGAATTGCGCGATATAAACTCAATTGTTAGATATAAACAAAATTACGATATAAACTCAAAATTGTGTGATATAAACGCAGAATCACGTGATATAAACACAGAATGGCATAATATGAACACAGAATTGTGATATAAACTCAGAATTATTTGATATAAACTTAATTGTTAGATATAAATTCAAAATTGCGATATAAACTCACAATTACGAGATATAAACTTAGTTGATATAACTCAGAATTGCAATATAAACTCACAATTACGAGATATAAAGTCATAATTCCTACGCTAAATAAGCTTCCATAGGTTTAGTTTTTGTATTTCATAATGTGTAAATGAAGGACTATTTTTGTAAATGATGACTATCACTATTTTATTTTACCATAACAAAGACAGAGCGAAATGTGTCTTTAAACCTGTGGACATTTCTGACATTTAAGGTCAAAATGAAACGTTTATCTGTTTTAATGCAACATTAATGAACACAAAACTGTTTTGTATTCAGAACGCGATCGGTTCAGTGCTTTCATTGTGCTATTTATAGCGCGAGACTCTCAGTTCAAGCCTTTATGAATTCGACTGAAAATGAGATTTTGTTTTCCACAGCATTCTGTGACTCTGTCCTGCAGTTTTCATCTGTTGGGATCTCGTATTTCCCCGTAATTGGAGCGGGATGACTTTCATGTTGAGCTTTATGGCTGGTTTGTGGCAGAAATCATCATGTACGCTGCTGTGGTGTGGTGCAGTTATATAATAGACTATCAATCATTTCAATTGAGCCTCTGTTAGTGGGAAAGCATCAGGCTGTTGTAAATGACCTCTGGCTCTAATCAATGAGCCACTTCATGTGTTCTTCAAGACTCAATATTTTCCCTCTCCGTTATTGTATTGAGAAACCACTCTAAATAAGTTGAGTTGATTTATGAACGCTGAGTTTTGATTGGGAATCATTCTGAAACATGCATTCGCTGATCTTCATTGATTTTAATGGTTTATTCTTGCTGTAAACCAACAATAATCAGATACAACTTTGGTTTAAAGTCCACATAAAATAAAAAAATACATTTTTTTGAACAAAGTCTCTTCTGTTTACCAAGGTTGCATTATTTGATCACTGAGAAAAAGTGAAATATTTTTATAATTTAAAATAACTGTTTTCTATGTGAATATGTGTTAAACTGTAATTTATTTCTGTGATGCGCAGCTGTATTTTCAGCATCATTACTGCAGTCTTCAGTGTCACATGATCTTCAGAAATCATTCTAATATGCTGATTTACTGCTCAACAAACATTTCTGATTATCATCAATGTTGAAAACAGTTGCGCTGCACAATATTTTTGTGGAAACTGTGATGCACTTTATTTTTCAAGATTCACAGATGAATAAACAGTTTAAAAGATGAGCATTTATTTGAAATAGAAATCTTTTGTAACATCATACATGTCTTTGCTGTCACTTTTGATCAATTGTATGCATCCTTGATGAAAAAAAGTGTTCATTTTTTACTTACCATAAAAGTTCGATTGGTAATGTATCACAGTTTCCACAAAAATATTGTGCAGCACGACTGTTTTCAACATTGATAATAATCAGAAATGTTTGTTGAGCAGTAAATCAGCATCTTAGAATGATTTCTGAAGATCATGTGACACTGAAGACTGCAGTAATGATGCTGAAAATACAGCTGCGCGTCACAGAAATAAATTACAGTTTAACAGATATTCACATAGAAAACAGCTGATTTAAATTGTAAAAATATTTCACATTTTTTTACAGAATATTTTTTTTGTTAAAATAAAATCAGCCTCATTGAGCAGAAGAGACTTCTTTCAGAAACAAGAAAAAACTGTACTGGTTCCCAGCTGAATGTGTAGTGATCAGCAGCTCATGTTGGCTTTATAGGCGTCAAACATCAGGCGGTGATTGTTTTGCGTGTTTGATATCTTTCAGCTCATTACTGCGCTGAGATGAACGAGGCGGCGATGTGTGTGAATTTGATGATTTATGTTAAATCGGTCTGTGGTTGGCCGGCGGCTCGTGCCAGACGAGGCATCTGGTGTTTGTGGTGTGTTGAGGGACTCTTTATCGCCCCGTCGCTCGTGTCTTTGGCTTCTGACACGATGACCCAGTTACGACTGGCACACCGGCTCATTCTCACCACCATCTGACCCCTTTACTCTCAAAACACCTCCATCAGGGCTCCGAGAGACCCTATATACTGCTTCTTTACGCTGTAATGTATGCAGAACACTCAGGGTGTGTGAAACTGCTCCAATATCTGATGCACTGAAAAAAATGTAATATTTTTTGCTCAAACGTAAATTTGACAAATGGTCCAAAATAGGCAAGTAACACATTGGATTAAACACATTTTCAAGTAGAAAGACTGAAATTGTATTTTAATGTACAACATACTCCAGTAATCTTTGCTTTATTTACAACTTCAAAATAATTTTTTTACAATGTATTCAGTAAAAGTTTAGACTGCCGTACTTGATTTTTCTGGTTTATTTCTAGCTATTCTATTTCTTGCCATTTCTCTTGTTTTCTATTCAGATGGTTTGACTGATGTCCTGCTCTCCTCGTTTGGATGCTAATTATGAGTTTAATATCTTCATTCACTAGGCTGCCGTGTCATTATTTCTTCACATTACATCTCTCCAGTAGTTCTGCTTCACAGAAACATGAATATGAGTTTAATACGCCAAGGGAAGTTTAATATAATTACAACAAGTGGCTGTCATTTTGACAACAAGTTATATTTTATTCCAGTGTTATTGTAATATTTCCAGTGTTATTTTGTGATATTATTATAGTTTTATTAATATTTTAAATCGGTTTTTATTTTTATGTTTCTTGTTTTCATTATAATTTTATTTAAGGTTTTAGTCATTTTGTTGTGTGCTTTTGTTGTTTTTAGTAGTTTTTTAAATAATTTTTATTTTTATTAAAACTTTTTTTTTTTTTTAGTACATCAAATACAACTAAATGAAAATGAGAAATGTTGCCTTGGCAACTAGATACTTTTTTTTTTTTTTTTTTGCCTAATTGTAGTAAAACATTTATTTAATTTCAAGTAACAAAAATGTTGTTTTTTTGTTTAGTTTTTTTAATTTTGTTTTTAGTTTACTATAATAACCTTGTTTTATTTAACAACACATATTTAAAAGTATTTTTCTAAAGATTATTGGAGTATGTTTTACAAGAAAATACAATTTCAGTCTTTTTACTTCAAAATTTCATGTTTAATTCAATGCCATTACTTGCCATTTCTTTGTAATTTTTGTGAAATTTACTAGCAATTTCTGTTCATTTTTTACACCACTTTTCAGTGTAGTTCTATCTTTGTTTTTGTTTTGTTTTTCCCTAAAATTATTTACCAAAAAAGTAGAAACTTGTATAAAATACAGTAAAAAAAAAATATCAAGGTAAAATAATGTAGATTATTGTTTTACTGTAATGACTGATATTAATATTATGTTAGACGTTGTTTTATTTTGGGGGGCAGATGCTTTTATCTGGTTTATTTCAGGGTTCAGGGCGAGTGTGTTTACAGGAAAACACTATTTCAGTCTTTTTACTTCAAAATGTCATGTTTGATTGCTGTTTGTAATTATTCATGCAGTTTCTAAGTCAGAATGGTTTCTGCTAACTGTGTTCCAGTGTAGTTGTCATAATGCAGTAACCTCCTCTAGCACTGGTTAATCTGTTTAATAGTCAGTAAGTTCCCTTAACTAGTCTTTCAGTAATCTGCATGTTCTTGATTGTCTTCTCGTTTCCGTCCGTCCTTGCGTGTGTTTGCCTGAGGCCAGACTTAATGAAGCCATCACTCATCTCAAGCGCTTGATCCTCTGCTTGTTTTGGGGTTTTTAATTGTTTTTCAGTGAATCTGAAGCATGATGGATCGCGCCGTCCGTTCCTGAAGAGCAGAGGACATCCACGAGACGCCTGAGGGATGCTTGTTTTCCAATTATTGCCTCAAACCCGAGATGAAATATCAAACTCCTGCTCTCGTCGATATATGTACAGATTCTCCGAGCGTATCGGATACGAACAGGACTGAGTTTGCTTTAATAACAGCTCATGTTTCTGATTTGAATTCAGGAGCAGCGTGACTTTGTAAACTTCGTTAATGAAGTCAAACGACTGGCCGGGAATCAATAATTCATTCTCAACTCTCTCGGTGTTCAGAGGTTTATGGTGATGATGGAGCAAATTCAGTCTGAAGAGCAGAAATGTAGTTTCTGAGCGTAGGTGTTTTAGTTATCCAAACTGAGCAGTATTTCAGGATTTTAATTCAGAAATGGTCCATTTGTTTTAGGAACTTCATTGATGAAGAGTTAATTGACAATTAGCTAACTTGTTGTGCTAATACTTCTAAGACTGCCAGATAAAATATCAAAAATTAGGGTTATTTTCATTAACTAAAACTATTAAAATATTTTGTTACTTGAAATAAAATAAACATTCACTGAACTAAAAAAAAAAAGTGTTTTTCCAGCCATAAAAATGAATAAAAACTCTATAGACATTAAAAAGGACAAAAGACAAATTAAAAAAAAATATATATATATATATTTTTTAAAAAAGAAAGAAAACAATAATAATAACAAAATTACTAAAACTGAAACAATCACTAATTATTTAAATTAATAAATTTAATTTAACTAAAATTTTATTTAAATTTAAATAATAAAACTAAACTAAGTTTAAAATATAAAGGCAAAAATAAATGTAAATGTAAAACGAAATTGTAAAAGAATAAAAACTAATTAAAATGACAAAAATAAAAAATGACTAAACCAATAAAAAGCAGTAAAATATCAAAATAAATAAATAAAATGAAATATTTAAGCCAATGAAAACCAATAAAACATGACTAAATAAATAAATATACTAAATAAATAAAAATACTAATTAATGTATTAATGTAATGATATAAAAAATACTAATACAGTTTTAAATGACTAAAACTACATTTACAATATGGAAGATATGAATATAAATAAACAAACAAAATGACTAAACCAATAAAAATTGCAAACAAAAACTAAATAAATACAATAAATAAATAACAAACAAACAAAAGTACTAAAAATAAAATTAAAAATATATTATTACTAATTAAATTTTATATTTTTAAATGACTAAATCTAAAATATGGATGGAATTTTTTTTTTTTTAAATACTTAAAAACTAAGAAAAAATATCACAAATTTAAAAACTTTTAACTAAAATTAAAATATAAATGCAAAGTAATTTAAAAAGTAATTCAAAATATTAATAAAGACTACATTAATAATATATTTGTGACACTAAATTAACACATTAGTCAAAAATGCAGTTGATCTGGGACATGATCGGATGTTTCTGTAGGACATGTAATAGTCAGACATGGCTGTATCTGTAGTCTCGCTCGTATACAGAGCTGTGTTCGGAGGCGTCTCTAATGTGTGTCAGACGGTCAGAGCTGATGAAGTGTGTCCGGCCGGAGATTGAGAGGCCGCTAAAGCACCGCAGGATCATCATTAGTCAAACACGCTTTTCATTTCAGAGGCGTTTTGCAGCTAATTTCACCCAGTGTTATTTATGTGCGCTGCAGGACACTGAGACAGAGCAGAAATGTGATTGTGTTCTGCTGTGTTTAAGGCTTTCCACCTGTACACTGCTGATTTCTCTTTATACCTGATGTGTGTAATTCTGTCTAACCAGTGGTGTGAGTTTGGGTGCAATTATCAGTTTGACCAGGAACAAACAATCACTTCTCAATTCAGTTTGGTGCCACAGAAACTACACGTACACTTGCACATTACGTTTGCATAGTGCTTCAGAAAAATGACATTTTCTATGTTAAATCAAGGAAGTTTTTGCTCTTTCTAAATAGAATGGGCTTGCTATTTGATCAAGCGCAAAAAGTGTTGTAGGTGGTTGCTAGGGTGTTGCTAAGGAGTTTAAAATGTTTTCAGTGTGTTGCTATGCAGTTGCTAAGGCATTTTTATTGTTTCTAGAGCAGTTTTAGAATCTTTGTGTGGTTGCTATGGCATTACTATGCAGTTGCTAGGGTGTTGTAGATGTTTGCTAGGTGCATGAAAAGAGTCTCCAATCATGCAAAAGAAAAGTGTTGTAGGGCGTTTCTAAGGAGTTATAAATGTTTTCAGTGTATTGCTGTGCAGTTGCTAAGGCATTCTGACTGTTGAGCACTGCAATACAGTTTTAGAATGTTTTGTGTGGTTGCTATGGTATTATGGAGTTGCTATGGTGTTTTAGTTGGTTGCTAGGGTGTCGCCATGTGGTTGCTAGGGTACTCTGGGTGGTTGCTGAGGTGTTGCTATGCGGTTGCTAAGGTACCCAGGTAGGTTGCTAGGGTGTTGCTATATGGTTGCTAAGGTACTCGGGGTGATTGCCAAGGTGTTGCTAAGCGGTTGCTAGGGTACTCATGTAATTGCTAGGGTGTTGCTATTGTACTCAGGGTGGTTGCTAGGGTACCTGGGGTTGTTGCTAGGGTGTTGCTATGCGGTTGTCTGGCATGTTCTGTAAATGTGCCTCGTCTGTGGGATTTCATCATCTCTTTTCTTGTGAAAACGGTGCGTCTGATCACTTAGTAATGTCACAGCACTCTCTCCTCACTCTTGATGTGAATCATTCATGTCTCTCTCTCTCTCACACAAACACACACACTCGGTTAATGTTCACTCTTAGCTGTATAACAGTGATTCTTGCCTAAGGTTCAGAACTTAAACATGGCAGCGCTCCTGAAATCGTTTCCCATTAAGGAGCGTCTCAGATTCTCCGGAGGCGTGTCTATCCGGACGGAAGGGTTCATCAGTTCCGAAGTGGAATCGCAGCCTCTGGGCGCCGCGGCAACGGAACGCCGAGGTTCCCATGGTGATACAATCTCCCATTTTAATTGAATCCTGGTCTGCGCTGATGGACAGCAGTTAAACTTCCCTGTCAGACTGTGAACCGATGCTGTAGATGTCAGTGAGCGTTTGAGGGGAATCCGTATAGAATTGATTCACGGGTAGAAATACAGCAATGACAGGTGATTATTTTGACATGTCAAGTAATGAAAGACCCCAATATCACGTTAGATTCCTGCTGATCAGTAAATTGAACACATTAAATGATAATATATAGCTATTTCAGAATAACATGATTATTATAGCAGTGCTCCATGCAAAGCCATGCATTATGATTTTGTAACACTTCAATACTATAGTTCCCAGAAACTTACTGAAATCATTGTTAGTAACTGTTTCCGACGGGAGTGAATCAGAGAGCGGCAGGAGGAGTAAAGGAGGTGAATGATGCGAGGTGTTTGAGGAGTCTGGTCTCCACACGGACCTTTGATCCGACCCTGATCTGGACCTTCATGCTGACAGATCAACAGCGTCTCAATACACTTTAAAACTCTTCTGCTTTACAGAGAAAGAGAGAAGTGCTCATGTGTTGTTTTGTGGCAGAGAGCATCTGCAGCGAGAGATCCACCAGGATCCCAAGGTTAATGTTCCTCAGAATACGATGAACACGTTTCATAAACTATTTGGCCTGTCCATTGTAACACATATATTACTTTGTAAAATTAATTTATTTATTTATTTAAAATGTATATGTGCACATTTTTGCACATTTACAGTTTTATCATTATTTTTATTATTTTTTAACTTATTTAATATTTTTTTATTTATATGCACAAACATTACTGTTGAATTTATTTATTTTTATTTTATTAATAATTATTAGTATTTACTTTATTTTTAATTAATTATTTATTTAATAATCATTTTATGTATATGCACACTCACATTACTTTTTTATTATTGTTTACTTTTTTATTATTATTGTTTTAATGTGTACACACACAGGTTACTTTTTATACAGATTAATTTATTATTATTATTTATCTTATATTATGTATGTGCATAAATTATATTTGTCTACAGAAATGTTTTGCATTTAAGCTTTTAGATCAAAATATTTTTAAAATCACAAGGAACAAATTATGTCAAATGTGTCGCTACTCGCTATATATATATATATATATATATATATATATATATATATAAATAATTAATTTTCATATAAATAATTTATTAAATGTGTATATAACTAGTTTTAGTGAAATCTATTGCTGTGATTCACGGGTGGATGAGGCTGTTTCTAAAAGTTCAAAATCGTATCAACTGGGTCATTTTGCGAGTCTCACCATGAAATAAAATTAACAGTGTTCATTTTACAATAAGACTACAGGGACATAAAATAACTTGTCAGGGCTGTTTCTGAAATATGTTAGCAAGTCAAAGTGAAATGAAAGTTCGCAGCAGCAGTGAAATCGGCTCCATTTCTCAAGGCGTCGGTCTCATCTCTGATTTAATTAACATCTGAGACGTCCTGACATTCTCCCGGCTCAGATATCACAGCTGACATTTACCGCCGTCTCATTCAGAGCTCGACACAAAGCTGAATCTGAGAGAGATACGAGCAGGATGAGATGTTGTGAAGAGACTCTCGAGTCACAGTCAAGAGCAAATGTCAAAGAAGCAAATATTACAGTTATGATAGCACACTTTGATTCTGTTCATCTTTAGCCTCTCATTTTTAACTGTACAGTATTCACACTTTTAAGTGCAAAGCATCTAATTCTGTTATAAAGAGCGGTTAAGGACCATTCACACCAATGATTATTAAATTCGCATTTATTCATTTAGCAGATGCTTTTATCCAAAGCGACTTACAATTGGTACAGATTATAATTATACTGATAACTATAACTACATAGTTTAATGATCACTCTAACTTTAAGAGGATAACGAAACCCAAATCACAACTATAACAATAACAACACAGAATAGTAATATTGAATGATTTTTGTCTAGCTGATGAACGATAAAAACATTGACAGCCAATTAGAATCCACTATGAATGTGGACACTAATGTAATTATTGTAATTGTTATCTTTATCTTTATAGCTGTCGTTCTCGAGGCAAATATAATGATAACAATAAAGTTCTAAAAACGCTTTAACTTAAGGACCTTTTTTTACAGCTTATGAACGATAAAAACATTGACAACCAATCAGAATCCACCGAATTTAAAGAGCGTGAGCATTTAAAGTGACAGACGACAAAAATGCAGCGTGCTTATAATAAACAGTACGTTATCATCTGTTGGTGTGGAAGCTAAAATAGCTATAGTTATCATTCTCAATACCTGTTCACAACAAGGACGATGAAGTTAACGGTATTTTGCACATTAAAAAAAATTAAATCACTTTTTCTGCGTTTTCACATCCGTAGCAAGCATTTTAATAGGAAAGGATGACGAATACGAAAAAAAAAAAAAAAAAAAAATGCATATGAAAATTTCAGACTCAAGGTCTTCGCACACTGAGTCCGAAATTTTCGTATGCATTTTTTCGTATTTTTCATATTTGTCATCCTTTCCTATAAAAATGCTTGCTACGGAAGCGAAAACGCAGAAAATCGAACCTGTTCCGATTATTTTTTTTTTATGTCGGACAAAAGTTTCGGAGGCAGTGTGTAAACATAATTGACACAACGAGAGGTTGTATTTATTTTTCAACGTGTGAAAATTTCGGACAAAAATATCGGACTCAGTGTGCAAAGACCTTAAGAAGTCCACACCACAGCTCTAATGATAACAATACAGAATAACATTATTGTTGTAATCACTTCTCACAGTTCATGAACAAAAAAACATTGACAGCCAATCAGAATCCTCTGAATTTAAAGAGCTTGAGAATTTAAACTGACAGATAAAATAATATAACTTAGAATAAATGGAATGTTATTATGCAGTTGTTTGGGCGTTAATATAGTTATAGTAATCTTTATATTTATTATTCTTAGTGTGAATCCAACCTGGCCTGCTAAATCCCAAATGAGATCTTTAATTTCCTAATTGTTTCTCCAAGAATGGAATAAATTTAAAGAGATTTAATTACTTTAAAAAGCTCAGTTATTCATGAGAATAACTTTTTTTTAGACCTCCATTCAGGTTGTTATTCGTCCAAGTTTTCAATCTGGTTGATGTGTTTTTTTTAATGAATATTTTACTTCCTTTTGTGTAAAGCACTTTGAATTACCACTGTGTATGAAATGTGCTATATAAATAAACTTGCCTTGCCTTGCCTTGCCAAGTTTAGTTCATGAAATTATAGCCTTTATTACAGGCCAGCATCATCAGCGTTCCCTTGCCAGGCAACTAAAGACAGACGAATGGAGTCATGCTGAGCCTGAATAAAGAGGACACGGCAAGCACATACAATCCAATTGAAAACGAGCCCATCGTCAGGACGTGACTTCCTGCCAAACTTAACGTATTCAGACGCTCATTTCCAGATCTCACACAGCATCTCTCCCACAAGGCTTTGTTTGCTTCATGTTTATTTAAGCTGTCTGTCAGATGCTCATTTAATATTCATGAGAAATGTAAGCGACCCCATTTACCATTCCACAAACAGGCCCCTCTCTGGCTCCGCCCCCACTGCATACATTATTCATGAGCTGCTGTGGTTAAATGGACCGTAAAAGCACACAGACTATATCAGAACCCATACGACGCAGTCATAATAAAACGTCTGTCATTCATATTGTGTACAGTGACTTTTCACGTTGCTCTGAATGAGAAAGGACTGAAATATCAATGCAAACAAGAGTTTATATCCGCACTTGTGTGTTCTTCTATGTCTGAATTTCGTTAGGGTTGAAGTTAAGATTTGAATTGCATATAAAATTGCCATTTATTTGGATTTCCCTGTTTTAACGTAAACTAATAAAATGAACGTGATGCATATTTGTCAGCCACACATAAATGAAACCGATCAGATTTCTACTAAATAAGTACTAATAAACTGAATATGTCTGTAATACTAACCCGATCTCATGAAAGTGCATTTCCGTGGCATGATTTTCTGTTTCTATTTGGCGTACTCTTTATACGCAGAAATTGACTTTGGCGTGTATATGATATGCAGTGGTTGGGTTTAGGGGTGTGGGGTAGGTGCTTATTATATGTACACCAAAATGTGTATCATATGCATGAAACAAAGTGTGTATTATAAGCACAAAAAACTGCGTATTATATGCACGCCAAAGTCAGTTTCTACATATAAATAGTAGCATGCAAAATACAAACATATATATATATTTATTTTTTAATTAATTTGGCATATGCTTATATCCAAAATGACTTGCATTGCATTCAAGGTATGTATTATTATTATTATAGCTATTTAAAGATTTTTAAAAAAACATTATTTTATTATATTCATTTGGCAGATGATTTTATCTGAAGTGACTTAATTGTTTTTGCTACTCAAGTTTAAATCAGGGATCTTCATTTTAAAAGTGATGCATGATTTTATATTGCCTGCAATATCATTGTGCATATATATGTTTTGATTTAATTATAAATCAAATCAAATGAATGCAAATTGTTCTTAATAAAACATTCCATGATTTTTGAGTGCAGAAATCTGACCTGTTTCATTGATGCATGACTGACAAATATCCATCATTATACATTTGTTCAACGCATTTTATATGCTATTTGAATTCTTCAATCCTAAATTTAGGCCTGAATATTTTTGCGTGTGGTTTGAGATCTAGTGGCGCTCGACGTCACGCTGCTAGATTATAAATGTTAGTAACAGAATGTGGCCGCTGGTGATTTCAGTTCAAATTGAAGTCTTGTCTGTGGTGTTTACTCAATTTATAAAGCGTCCTGCCGTGATCAGCTGGGAATAAAAACACCGCGCTGACCTGCGAGAAAATCAGACAAACCTCTGCTGTTTCTCTGACATTTCCACGGCTTTACTGCAGGAGAATCTCATAATGTCTCTGTTCTCCAGTGATTCCTCCTCTCGTAGCGCCAGGATTCTTCTCAGATTCCCCCGGAGAGACGAGTGTGTTTCCCTCATTGCTCCCTGCGGACAGACACTGAAGGGTTAAAGAAGCTCGACTCTTAAACGCTTCAATGTTTGTGTGAAATCAGACGCTCTGGGCCTCTGGAGAACTGGACTCATATGAGAACTGAACATTTCATCGTTTATCTTTCAGAGAAACTGCAGGCCTTTGGAAAAAAAAATGATGTATCTCAATATTATTTAACCTTTAACAATATTTAATCTACAATATATCTTTATTTTTCTGAAGTGATTTACTAGGGTGATTTTTGTCAAGCGGAGCAAACATCATTTCAACCAAACAATCAAACACAGTAAAAATCAGTTATTGGTTATTGTTTTATTATCCTGATTAATAACTGTTTTTTAATTTTACTCAAATATTTTAATATATTAAACATGCCACACAGGCCTTTTGTGAACAGATTATGATAAATGATTTTAAACGATTCATCATATCAAAGATTTGAAATGGTCAGGTTGAATGGATTAAATAAAATAAATACTTTTTTTGCCATTAAAGTTTAAATAAAAGATGCTAAATAAAATTGAGCAATGTTGCTAAATTTTACAATTTTGATTTGATTTTGTTTATATTTTAAATCCATTTTTTGTTTTTCAGATGGACTGTTTATTTTATTTTATCCAAAGTGACTTTATTTTAGCTATTTAAATTTTATTTTATCCAATCCAATCCAAAGTATTTTATTTTATTTTATTTTATTTTATTTTATTTTATTTTATTTTATTTTATTTTATTTTATTTTATTTTATTTTATTTTATTTTATTTTATTTTATTTTATTTTATTTTTTTTTTTATTTTATCCAAAGTGACTTTATTTTAGCTATTTAAATTTTATTTTATCCAATCCAATCCAAAGTATTTTTTTTTATTTTATTTTATTTTATTTTATTTTATTTTATTTTATTTTATTTTATTTTATTTTATTTTATTTTATTATTTTATTTTATTTTATTTTATTTTATTATTTTACAAAGTGACTTACAGTTTTAACTTATTTTATTTGAGCTATTTAAATTAAATTAAATTTTATTAATTTGGCAGATGATTGAACTTGACTTAACTCTAACACTGTTTAAATCTGAGATCCTAAATAATCAAAGTGTTGTTCAACTTAATATTGCCTAGAAAATCATTGCACATATGTTTGTGAATATTAATCGCCTGTGACTGTAACGCAGTAAATCTTTTTGGTGAACGTCCAGACGTTTGTCTCATATGAACACAGCAGCAGCGCATGCATCTGAAACATTAATCGACTATTTAAACATTCATAAGCACACAATCTCTGTGTGAAATATGGAGAATATGGATCAATGACAGCTTGTGAATGTAACGTCAGACATCATTCTTGTGTTTCACAGACAGGAGGAAGGTTAGACAGCTCAGTTTCTTTCTGATATTTGTTTTGAATGATCTTTTTCTGTGTGTTTGAGGTCACAGGTCTGTCATTTTCACTTCTGCTGTTGTTTACGCCTCTAATTACACCAGCTGCATATTACAGAAATATCTGTTTAACGATCTCAATAAAGCATTTACACAGGGCCGTTTGCTCTGGATGACGGACGGCCAATTATTTCAGAAGTGCAGTGAACAATAAAGCCACAGACGGAGGATTGATGATCTTCTGTTTGTTGATAATTACTGAGTCCAGTCAATGATCAGACTCGGACCGGCTGTTGCTCTGTGCTTGTGTTTCTCAGGAGACATAAAAACACCACGAAGCTTGGAAATGCAGATCAGATCACTGGATGAGAAATGTTTAGATTTTTTTGAGATCTCTTCTGAAACCCTCGAGACACACGTGATATTCTCAGGAGACTTCAGCTTTATGCTCACTGCGGTCACTTTTCAATTCTGTGTAATTCTCTGTGAAGTTCACAAGCGATTTCTGAGTGAAAATGCTAAATCTAGAGTTAAATCTAATTTCGGCTTATGTTTTGCAGATGGAATTCATTTATTCATTTACTTGTTTTGTTTCATTTGGCAAATGCTTTTATCCAAAATGACTTGCACTGCATTGAAGGTATTCTTTTTTTCTTTTCTTTTCTTTTTTCTCTTCTCTTCTCTTTTTTTTATGCAATGCAATGCATCTCGACTTACACTGCATTGAAGTTATACATTTAGTTTTATTTAGTTTCAGGGTATTTAGCAATCAGGGTATATTTTAGTTTAATTTCTAGTTTAGTTTACTTTATTCTACAGATTTTTAAAATCATTTGACAGATGCTTTCCTCCGAAGAGGCTTATATTGCCTCTCTACTCTCGTGTTGTGATCAGCATCAGAAGTGTCCACCGTTCATGTGTTCATCAGGTGTGTGTACGAGCAGCTCGATGTGTTTCAGAGCGGCTGCTGTTTGAGGTCAAGCACAAATATTGACCATCAGAGTAATTAATGAACATCATTAAACGCTGAAGCTTCATGAACACACACAGTATAAACTGCGCAGATATTTGAGAGAAACGGCATCAGAGATCCTCCGTCTGGGGACTCGCTCTCGCTCGTTTCCCCGCATCAGCTGGAGATCTGTGAGATGTTTGTTCTCTTCAGACTCTGAAAGTCTCTGAATCTAAACACCGCTGTAATATCAGCTTCACGCTTGGTGCGTCTTCGGCTCCCGGATGATTTGCTGATGTTTTTCAGGATCTCAGACTTTCAAACCTGCAGCGTGATGAAAGTCTCACACATCTGAGCTTTGTGTCATAATTGCTGGAGTTTTATGGTGTGATTTCTCCTGAGAAGTTCTCACACGAGTCTCAGTTACTAAACCCTCTTCTGGATTTATCTCTCCATTGCTTTCAGAGACTCCTGTGTTTTACCATAATAACACTGTTCCTCCAGGCTTATGTTCTGTTTGTTTATTTTCATTTGGCGTGTGATTTTATATGCCAAGCATCCTTGAAAACTGGAAAGGCACTATATAAATAAAACTTTATTTATTTATTTATTTATTTATTTTTATTATGGATTTGGCAGATGCCTTTCTCAGCAGCAACATATAGGCTACTGCATTCAAGATACTTATTTATTATTTTACTTTATTAAATTATATTTTATTTTATTATGCTTTTCTCTGCATTCAAGATGCACTTTTCTTTTTCTTTATTTCTTTTCTCTTTTTTATTTTATTTTATGATTTTGAAAGATGCTTTTACCTGAACTGACTAACATGGCAATCAAGATTAATTTAATTTAATTTAATTTATTTTAATTTAATTTAATTTAATTTAATTTAATTTAATTTAATTTAATTTAATTTAATTTAATTTAATTTAATTTAATTTAATTTAATTTAATTTAATTTAATTTAATTTAATTTAATTTAAGCCTTTCTCAGAAGCAACTTACACTGCATTCAATATTTTATTATTTTATTTGACTTTTTATTAATTTATTTATTGGCAATTGGCTTTTATCTGAAGCAACTTATATTGCATTCAAGATATACATTTTTAGATATACATTTAGATACATTTTAGATTTAAGATACATTTTCATTTTTCCATTCCAGTTTTTCTTTTCTTTTCTCTTCTCTGCAGACGTTGATGTTGTATTGTCAGTGTGCACGCTCCCATCATGCACTGCGTCTGTGTTTTTAGGATGTTTGAGGGTCTCTGCTGTAGATCTTGCGGCTTCTGCCCGTGGTCTCAGCTTTAGGGAAACGCAGGGCTTTGTTGTAATGCGATGTAAAATGATTTGATCAGGGTTCATCATTATCCAGCTCTGTGCCAGAGTGAGCTGCTCAAGGACAGCGTGGAGAGCAGACAGGATAATGCTGCATTTGCATATAGATTATGCGCGCATGCTAAACCTCTGCATGCAGGAATCTGATAATTGGATGATGCCATGTTTTCTGTCAGGTCCTTTCTGGAGGAATGTGGCGGACAAACATGTGAAAATATTCCCTGCGGACGCTCTCGTGACCCCATTAACCAAATGAGAAATGAATTGAACAGGCCGCTATGCAAAGCATGAGTTAATGCATCTACAGATGGAATATAAATCAGATTCTTTTATCATAACCTAAAATATGTAGTGACATTTGCAAACATGGCCACTATGTTGTCCATTTCTGCAATATAAATAATAAAATATCAACAAAGAAGGAATATATTAAAGCAACAGTTCAATTAAACAGTTCTATCATTTTTTATTGTGATTTTTCCACTCTTTTACAAATATCTGCCATAGAAAGCTCTTACAGTGTTTTCCTATGAGACTGTTCTTCTACGCCAAGGTTTTTTAGTATATTATTTTATTTTATAGATGCGGTTATCCAAAGTGACTTGCATTGCATTCAAGTCATCCATTATTTTTTTTTATTTATTTATTTATTTATTTATTTATTTATTTATTTATTTATTTATTTATTTATTTTATTTTTATTATTATTATTTTTTTTTTTTTTTTTTTTTTATAGATGCATTTATCCAAAGTGACCTGCATTGCATTCAAGTCATCCAATTTTATTATTTTATTTTATTTTATTTTATTTTATTTTATTTTATTTTTGATGCATTTATCCAAAGTGACTTGCATTGCATTCAAGTCATCCAATATTTTATTTTATTTTATTTTATTATTTTATTGATGCATTTATCCAAAGTGACCTGCATTGCATTCAAGTCATCCAATTTTATTTTATTTTATTTTATTTTATTTTATTTTATTTTATTTTATTTTATTTTATTTTATTTTATTTTATTTTATTTTATTTTATTTTATTTTATTTTATTTTATTATTGATGCATTTATCCAAAGTGACTTGCATTGCATTCAAGTCATCCATTATTTTATTTTATTATTTTATTTTATTTTATTTTATTTTAATGCATTTATCCATTTTATTTTATTTTAATGCATTTATCCAAAGTGACTTACATTGAATTCAATCTGTCTATCTATCTATCTATCTATCTATATCTATTTCATTTGGCAGATGCTTTTGTCCGAAGAAAGTTGGACAGATGCTTTTATCTGGAGCGACTTAAATTGCATTGATTGATTTATTTTTATTTGATGTTTATGATCTTGTCTATATAGTTTATATATATATATTATTTTAGTTTTTTTTTTTTTTTTTAACTTTCAGATATTTTATTTATTCAACTTAAACTAATGTTGACTTGGCAGCTATAGCTGAAATAAAATAATTTGAAACTTCTTTGCATTCTGTCTCAGTTCATGTTTACTTCCAGTTATGAATATAGTTTTATTAATAACCCTGGAGCGCTCTGCACTTGATTCTGAAGTCCTCACTTCAGTTTGAGAAGACTGTAAGCGTTGTGTTGACTCATCAGCATTCAGAGCAGGATCTGGACTTTGAAGCTTGAATCGGTCAGTGATTCCTCTGGACGTCTGTTTTAACCTCCCTCTGTTTGCTCTGCTCTGGTGGACTCTGAATGAGAATCGAGATGTTTCTGCTCCTCTGAGAGTCTGTGTGTGATGAAGCTGATGGAGGCTCTTCCTCGGGTTTCTTCCTCTGTTTTTACCGTGGTAAAATCCTGTGAATCAGAGTGATCCTGTGATTTCCCTTCAGGCTCTGTGTGTTTAGAGATTTGGGCCGTATGAACCTGATGGAGGTGTGTTTCAGGAGGTTTTGTGCATTTGCACTCATTTCATTATATATGAAGCTCTAAATGAATACTAAGTCTGCAGTGTTGCGTAATGAAGATGTGAGACTCAGGTTCAGGACTCGTTTCTGATGAACGTTTTGACTGAAGGTTTTATGGGAACTTTGCTGTTGTGTAAAAGTTCACAAGTGAGTCAATTTTAATGAATCAAAATGAGATTCACAATTCCTTCTTGACCTCATCAACTGTTCGAATCAATCTAATGATTCACTCACACTCCAGATGAACTGGAATAGAGCTCAGAGTGAAAGACTCGCATAAAGTTTTAGTTTTATTGTCTGTAAATCATACTTTAAAACACATCCGATTCCGCATACACTTACATGATGAGGACAAATATTGCTTTAAAAATCTTCAAAGGAATTATTAAAGAAATAGAATCAAAACCAGGAATGTTCAGTTGCTTATGAACTCAAAATATGAAATAATCGCATAGAGTTTAGTTTTATTATTTGTAATTCATAGAAAGATATTATTAAAATTATTAATTGTAGCCTATTGTTTTGTTCAATAGCCTTTTTGTATGTAGTATATAATTCGGACGAAAATCGCTTTAAAATCTTTAAATGAATCTTTAGGAAACCGGAATCATTAAAAAGAATCAGAATCAGACTGTTCAGTTTCTTATGAACTCAAAACGAGCTCATGTGTGAAAGATTCACATATCATTTAGGTTTGTTTGTAAACGATCCTTTAAAAGAATATTTAGATAATATTGGTTTTGTTAAATATTTTGTTTACAAGACTAATATTCTAATAAAAATCTTCAAAAGAATCATAGAATCAGGACCAGGACCGTTATGATTCACTCGATAACGACAAGATCCCTCTGTTATTTTGAATGAAACTCTTTCTTCCACTATTTTGCGACTTAGATTACCTTTCTGTCAGCTTTTAATATTCTTATAATATTTTTTTTTTTTTTTTTTGCGTTAGTCTCATTTAAAATAAACCAGCGATCGGCTTCAGTCGGTCCGACTCTTTTTCTTCTTATGATTCTCGTTGGTTGTGACTCAGTTGACTGAAGTAGTTTACTGGGATAATAACTCAGTGATGTATTTCCCTCATCGGTTTGGTTTGATGTCTCATAATTGACATAATTGGATTATGTCTCTGACGTATTTTCACGAGTCGATTGAATGAATCGCTGCGTCAGACTCTATCCGCCGTTTGCTGAAGTGAATCAGAGAAATGACTCGCTCAATTGAATCGGTTTGTGTGTTCTTTCGGTTTTCGCGCCTTCAGCCATGCTTACACGACACTATCAGCACTGCTAATGGATTAGCTCGCTAGTTTTATAAGATTAACTGAAATTAACGGAAAAAGTATGATGTCTACAAATTAAATAAGCATGTTTCCACTCCGAAGATAACTACTTTCCACGACAATAACATCCAACACAAATCTACAAACGTCAGGTGAGGTAACGTTAATAAGTTAACTGGTTTACTGCTAACTAGTGAAACACTTCGTTAATGTGATCAGCTGCAGCTCAAAATACTCGCTACATGGAAACAGTGTGCATTATGATGGAGTTTGTAGCTTAATTCACCATATTTTAAATATTTTGACCACTGCAGTTCAGTTCAAAGTATCGAGTCATCTCATACCACTGAACTGAATGTTGAATTTATTAGTGGGCCTATAAATATTTGAGAAATTATTATTGTATCTGAGTGATGGTGTAAAAAGAGCAGATGAACACAAACAGGTGAACTGTGTTGAGTTGTTTCAGTTGAGTCGTGTGTTCGGTTCAGTGTTCATGACTCAGTCAGATGTTCAGTTCTGTCTGTTCATTCTCTCCTCTTCTGCTCTGCAGGATCTGCTCATGGATCAGCGCTGTTCATTATAACCAATCACAGACGATTCTGTTGAGCGTATGAATGCAAGGACCAATCAGAGGCGTTCAGATGAGTCATCGCCGAAGCGCGCGCTCGCTGACCGAATTCTCTCCTCAGAAACAACAAAGTGAAGATGTACGAATGTAAGTAAGATATTAATTTCTCAGTGTAAACAGCTTCAGAGTTTATCATGGCAGTTTTTGAGAGTCGCTGGACTGAAGTGAAAATGTTCTTTGATAATGTAAACGTTCTTTGCTCTATTTTGTACAATGAAAGTTTTATGCTAATTAGTAACTTACAATGTTTTCATTAAATTCAAATTCAGTCGTATTAAAAGTATGTTATGGTATGACACCCATATCTAGTACTTCAGTAAAGAGACAGGCTTTTATGCATAGTTAATAGATTACAGTATTAGGCCCATCACCTGTTATAAATCAACTAACATACGGTAGCTAATCTATAAAGGTGCAAAATGCATTTACTTACACATATTTGAGAATAGAGATATTTCATGATATGTGTTGGGGATATATATATCGAAGAAGAAAACCCCTGCTGAAAAAAAAACAAAACAATAGACACCATCACAAAATTAGTAATGGTTTTACTGGTTATAATGGGACTTGTATTGGTTTTAATGGAAACTGTAATGGACCCTGTTGGTCTCTAATTGGTCACCTTCTATTGGTGGCTTGTTAAAACCAATAAATCATGATGGAATATGTCCCAAAACACACTACAGAAAACCATTTTTTAATGGTTAAAAGTTGATGGTTTGTAATGTTTTCCCCAGTAGGGACATAAGCGTATATCAAATCGTATATCAGTGGTATTGCTGTGTGTCACATGACAAGCATGACGCCCCTGACACTACAATACAAAATTATTTGTCAAATAAACAAAACATGATGAAACATTCGTTTTAGTTGAAATTGTTATAGATTACTTCCAGAGATTGCAGTGATATATGACATGGTGAAAAATGACTGAATTAATAAAACTAGTAGGTTAAGATGAATTTTAAAATTGTGGCCCCAGTTACTGTGGTCTAGAACCGCCCCTGTCTCTGGAGATCTGCTGGTGTTTCTGAGTAAGTTTGCTGCTCGTATCTGGAGGACATGCGATGCTGATGGGCATTGATTCAGTCCACAGACTCTCTTCTGTGCTCAGGGATCTGTCCTAACACTGAACAGTTCACCCAAACATCAGATCATGACCGTAAACGATTCATCAGACAATCAGATAACGTTCTCGTGTTTAGTAAAGTGTCAATGGGAACACTTCTACATTTCTTTTAGAAGTGCAACTTAAAATCTTTTGGTATGTAAATTATTGAATTTAATTGACCTGTCTTTAATCTCACTTTTAATATGTTTATTAATTTGTTTATATACTGTACCTATTGATTTTAACATTTTAACCTTCTTGCCATGAAAATAGACCAAAAACTTCAAATGGACTTTAAAATCATTTGTTGCCATGATTTTTTTTTTTTTTTATCATATATATATATATATATATTATTATTATTATTATTTATTTTTTATTTTATTTTTTAATTTATATTTTTTAATCTGTAACATCATATCAGTGCCCAAATTAAGAATTAAAGACCATTTCTACAGCCGAGAGCGTCTATGTACCTCCGCAGCAAACCAGTCTCGCATCTGCAGCACTTATTTTGATCTTCACCGTTAGATCTGTCCTATTCTCGGAAAAAAATTAATGCTTAAGTTTGATACAATATTACTCTAAATGAAAAAAATAAAACACACACAACATAAACAATAAAATAGTATAATGACAAAGTCGCTTATTTTAAACACAAAACCTTTGAAAAATGAATGTTAAATACAAATATATATAAAAGGTCTTTTGATTTTCCCTTCTTTAAAATGAATGCTTTTGGCTCATTATTATATAACAAAATATTCAATATACAACCATTTCATATACAGTAAAATAGTGCAATGACAAATTCACTCATATTAACGTTTTTAAAAATTCGTAAATGGATACATTTCACCCTGTTCTTATCATGAAAAGAGACATTTCTTTATCTCTTTTCACCTTTCATTTAATTTGTCAGCAGCTTATTTTATTTTATTTTCCAATATGTAAATTAATCTGATTTCTGGGGTGTCTGTTCTTAATTTAATTTGTTTATAGACCTTTTTTGTGTTGATTTTACCCCATTCTTTTTGTTTTAAATCTTTAATTTTTTATGTAATTATTTGCTCTATTTGTTTATCTCACTTTAAACTTGTTTGTTACATATGTTATATTTTAAATGTGTGTGCGTGCATGTATGTATGTATATATATATTACATACACACATATATCACTTTAAATGTGTTAATTTAAATTATTTGAGTGCATAGGATGTTAAATAGGATGATTGAGCATTTATAATCATGTTGTCTGTTCTCTTCCTGTAGAGTCATTAATCCTGACAACTTCCTGCTGATGGTCACACGTGATTGGCTGATTTACACTCCTATCTCGGCCTACTGCTTCAGGTATCTGGAACTTACTGTAGAACTATCTATTATAATATATACACACACACACATATTTACAGACTGTGAGCTCTTAAGTCCCTGATTGCTGTTTTGCAGTCTGATTCTGAGCATGGCTGGGAAATGATACGGAGGTGCTGGTGTTCCTGACTGGATCTTACTGCATTATACAGGGTGCTTTCACTGGTCTTGAACAGCCCCAAGTCCTCTGTGCGTGACATTGTGCACAGAGTGAGCAGGGGAGTCGTCAGCATTGTGCGGAGGCTGATTGCTTTCCTCACCGCGGATGACCTGGAGACAGTGGGAGCTGGCCGGGTCTCCAGCTTTCCATGCGGTAGCTGGTGCAACACAAAGCTGTATGACTCTGTCCAGCTGCAGGCCGTCACTGACCACCAGGGAAGCTCCTTGACATCTTTGTTGGATATCCCGGGTCTGTGCTCGATGCCGGTGGTCTGAAGAACAGCCCTGTTTTCACTGGCCTCCTGTATTGATCCAGAAGTTGTGGAGGACCATGACCCACCTGAACCCAGAAGGATGTTCATGAGCATGATTGCCTGTAGAACAATTTAACAGGTTAAACACTGCAAATCAGTTCATGTTCTCAGATTGACATTGTTTAAGCTTGTCTAAGTTAGTTAGATAAAGGGATAGTTCACCCATAAATGAAAATCACCCCATGATTTACTCACCCTGAAGCCATCCCAGGTGTGTATGACTTTCTTCTCACAGACAAATGCAATCGAGAATTATATTAAAAAATGTTCTGGCTCTTCCAAGCTTTATAATGGCAGTGAATGGCTGATGAGATTTTGAAGCCCTTTATTACCCCCGGAGCCATGTGGAGCACTTTTTATGATGGACGGATGCACTTTATTGTACTTCAAAATATCAACACCATTCACTGTCATTATAAAGCTTGGAAGAGCCAGAACATTTTTTTTAATATAACTCTGATTGCATTTGTCTGTGAGAAGAAAGTCATATACACCTGGGATGGCTTCAGGGTGAGTAAATCATGGGGTGATTTTTGGGTGAATTATCCCTTTAATATGTAAATAGTTAGGTGTGTGTTGTGAAGTGCAGCAGCAGTATTTAGAGAGGTGCGCTGCATCTGTGTGCTCGTGTGATGAAAATGCAAGCAGCTTTTTCAGGGTTTCTGTAGGCCTCATGGAGGTAAATATAGGACTTTTAAGACCTTTTTTAGACACTATTTATACAAGTCTTCCTCCGCCAGCACCAAGACTTCTGTCGAGCTGCACGGGGGAACTGGGGATATTGCATTGTGTGCGAATTTGTATCAGAGTTCTTTGAAATTCTAGCAAAATATCACAAATGTTACTTGGGGGTTGCATTTATTAAAGTTTAATTACTTCCTGGGGTATAAACGTTTTTTTTTCTTCCCCTCTCATTTTTGCTATCCGAATTAAAGTCCTTATCATGAACTCATACAGTGGAAGAAACATATTTTGATGAAGTGAAGCTCTATAAATGAGATTTCTAGAAGCATTTACATGTTAACCTCAAATTCCTTTGGGATATTTATTTTAAAACCTGTCTGTGAAAGTTTATTTTCCCGACAGACACTATTATAAAAATGTTTCAAGACATTTCCTTTTGATGTTGTTTTAAGCTCTGTTGTACTACTTTATGGAAAAAGTGATGTGGTTTTGTCTGAAGCTTTGTGCTTATTATTCATGTGGAATTCAAAAATAAAAACTAATACATTTTAAAGCTGACTAAGTGTATGAGTATTTCTCTAAAGTCTTTTGGGATTTTGGTCTGTTTTGCTTCCATGACATGTATCCTTTTTAGGACTAGTGGAAATAAATCACCAATATACACATTTAAGGGTTTATTTATTACACTCTTTTCAGTTTTAGGACGGGCAAACTGTCTTAGGCTTGTTTAAGTTGTGTTTTTGTTATCAGAAATGATTTAATAACTGGTAAGTTTACAAGTATTAAAATCATTCCTGTTGACAAAAGTATGTTCTCTCATGTTTTGTGTTGCATAAAAAGTGTTAACCTGGTTTTGACCAGATAGACTGGTCTGTTTGGACTTTTTTGTCGATCAGCAAACTGTTTTGGGCTGATTTAAGTTATTTATTTATTTTGTGTTGTGTTGTATAAAATGAGTAACTGTAATGCACAACTTTGTTGAAAAACCATCTTAAAGGCAGTTAGCTGGTCTTCCCCATTAGGCTGGTCTGCGGTTTTTTTGGGCACATTTGGGACCCAAAAATCAAATCATCTTAAGCTGGTTTAAGTTGTGTTTTTATCATTAGGAACCATTGTAAATGTAATTGTAATTGTAAATGCTGAACTACTTGGTTGAAAAACCAGCCTAAGGTGGTTAGCTGGTCTTGAATAAACTGGTTAAACTGGTCTGTGTTTGTGGCTTTTAGGCACATTTGGGACCAGCAAACCATCTTAAGCTAGTTTAAGTCATGTTTTTGTCTTGTGTCTGTACCTGTAAACCATGTGTGTTTTAATGTTTATTGCGATACTTGCATTGTAAGCGTCAACAAAAAGTGTAAACGTGTTAACATTATGCCCAGATCGTTCCTCTGAAGGCTTCTTTTGAGAGATGCAACAGACGTTTGGTTCTTCTCGGGAAGTTTTTCAGCTTTCTTATGGTAATTCCTGATTGTGTGGAGCGTAATGGAGTCTTCAGGGAGTCTAAAGCCGTTCCCGCATTAAACACGAGCCGGGTGAAATCCTGCAGGAGTGACATTTCCGTTCTGCCAGATTAATAATGGAAACAGATTACAGACACCTCGAAGGGACAAACAAGACAAAACACAGGAAGGTTATTAAAAGAGCGACGACGCCAGCGACATGTCAAATAACGGCAGCTGGGAACATATCAATATTTGATGGGCCTCCATCAAAGCGTGCAACGAACAACACCGTCGTGTGTGTGTGTGTGTGTGTGGGGCATATGGCGGCGAGCGTAGCCCGTTTTAATGAGCTGTGTTATGAAGGCCTCCCGTGGAGAATCTCACTGAGACTATTGATCTATGATTCAGGAGCCTGTAACGTCTCTCTCAGTGTCGAGAAACACCTCGATCTGACAGATGATCGCAGACAATAGCGGCAGAATTACCTCCTCAGCTCTTTTATACGCAAAAACAACAACCGACCCATTTATTGCTCGGATGGGCAGGTTAATCACCGTAACCGAACACCTGGCGAAGAGTGTGCAATTGTAGAATTGGCACAAGTTTGGTCAAAAACCAGCATAAACCAGGTGTTTAGCCATATTCCCAACATGATTAAATTGGATGGACTCATGTTTGTTTATGGTTTATGGGTACATTTAGGACCAGCAAGCCTGGTTTAAGTTGTCTTTTTGTCATCAGGGCTGGTTTAATTACTGGTAAACTATCAGTATCTTATATTTGTTGCAAATGCTCCACAACTTTGAAAAACCAGCTTAAACCAGCCCAAGGTGATTAGCTGGTACAGCCTGTTTTGATGTTTTTGGGTGTCTTAGACTGGTTTTAGTTTTTTTTTTTTTTGTCTGCATACATTGTAAAAAACGAGTAATTGTAAATGGCCAAAACTTTTAGCTTAAGTTTAGCTTTAGTCTAAGGTGAATAGCTGGTTTGGCCAAATAGACAGGTTTAATGAGTTTTAGCAGTTTTGGGACCATAAAACCATCTTCGGCAGGTTTAAGTTGTGTTTTTGTCATCAGGAATGGTTTAATTATGGGTAAACTATCAATATTTTCTCATGTGTTGTAAATGCGGCACAGCTTAAAAAAAAAAAAAACCTGCTTAAACCAGCCTAAGGTGGTTTTAGTTTTTGTCATCATGCCGTCTATTGTATAAAATAAGTAATTGTAAATGGCAAGAACTTTGTTGAAAAACCAGCTTAAACGGTCTAAGGTGTTTAAATAGACTGGTCTGTTTTGATGTTTTTGGGACCAGTAAACCAGCGTAGGCCGGTCTAAGTTTTTTTGTTTGTTTGTTTTTTTTTTTTAGTGTTTTTTTGTCATTATACAGTATGCGTTGTATAAAATTACTATTTGTAAATGCCTGGTCTACCAATATGAATAAACTGTTCTGTTTTGATGTCTTTGGGACCAGTAAACAATCTTAGGCTGGTTTTAGTTGTGTTTTTTAAATGTTATTATTATATGTATTGTTGTGCATAAAATGAGTGATGGTAAAGCGTGAACAGCCTAATGCGGTTAGCTGGTCTGTTTTGATGTGTTTTGGGACCCGTAAACCATCTCAGGCTGGTTTCAGATGTGTTTTCTTCATGAGGAAGCAGCTCCAGTAAAGCTGTCAGTGTTTTCTCACATGTTTTGTTGTTCATTTCACAGCCGCTCACGAAGGGTGAACCACAGAAATGTGTTTTCTGACATGAAAGCGTCTCTTGCTCTGCTTCTGTTGCTGGATGTCTGCTCCTGAGGCGTTTGACCCGTTTTAATCTCGCACCTCATGAACAAATCCCAGCGCCGCAGCCTGAAATCTCCCGGAGCTGTCACTAACTAGCATGCTAACATGTTTGTTTTGGTGTTCCCGTGGGCTTTACACACACACACACTCTGACAGAGTTGTGAAATATAACCTCTGTAAAGAGCGGAGCTCCTGTGAGCCGCATGTAAATGACCGCAGACGTCCAGCAGCACAGAAGGTCAGGAGATCTCACAAACTCCCATCAACCTCAGCGGGACTCACTTATGACGTTTCCAGTGTGATTCATCTGTATGCCTGTAACATATCGTTTCATATATGTGACCCTGGAGCACAAAACCAGTCATAAGGGTCAATTAAAAAAAAAAAAAAAAAAACATTTAGATTTATACATCCATCATCTGAAATCTGAATAAATAATCTTTCCATTGATGTATGGTTTGTTAGGATAGAACAATATTTGGCTGAGATACAACTATTTGAAAAAAAAAAAAAAAATACAAATATTGAGAAAATCGCGTTTAAAGTTGTTCAAATGAAGTTCTTAGCAATGCATATTACTAATCAAAAATAGTTTGAGTTAGTTTTTATTTTTTATATTTTATTTTTATTTTTTTTCTAGTAATTTTATTGTTTTTGCCATTTTTTAGTTTTTAGTAATTAATTAATTTATTTATTTTAATGTCAGCTTTAGTTATTTTTGTTCCAAATGAAAATGAGAAATATTGCCTTGGCAACTAGCTGAATTAAAATTAGTTTAAATGTTTATTATTTTAATTATTGCAATTTATTTTATATTATTATATAAAATATTTATATTTTATTAATATTGTGTTTTTCTCAGTTGTATTAGTTTTTTTTTTTTTTTTTTTTAATGTCTATATACTTTTATTCATTTTTATTTAAATATTTTAGTTATTTTAGAAGTTCAAGATAAACTAAATAAAAATGAGTAATTTCACTTTGGCAACTAGCTAAAATAAAATAAGTTTACTTTTTAATACTGTATTTTATTTCAGTTAATGTTATTATTATTTTGTTTTTATTTGACGTGTTTTGTCATTTATTTAATTATTTATTCATTCACTTATTTATTTTTTAAATAGATCTTTATGTTCTAGCGTTAGTTTTAGCGCATCAAGATAAACTAAATGAAAATGAGAAATGTTGCCATGGAGATGTGTTGAATTAAACTACTTTTTAAAATATTTTATTTCAGTTATTTCATTTTTTTGTTTGTCAATTTTATTTATTTATTTATTTATTTTGTGTCTATGTATGTAAACATTCACTTTTCAATATTAATTTTAGATTAATAAGATATATAAGTTTATATTATATTTATTAGATTTATATAATTTTATTATGATTAAAATTTATTTCAAGTGATGAATTTTTCTTCATGCACATACAGTAAATGTCCTGAAATGCATTAATATTTTGTTTTGTTCAGCATATCTGAAGACGAGATCATGTCACAGAACCTGTCGAAAGAGATGAATTTGCATCATAATACGGTGAGTAAAATATCATGACGACAGAAATCTCATTTTTTGATAGGATTTTATATAGCAGATGCCATACGACGCATGGAGAGAAATGCATCTCTGTCCTGAATGATATTAGAGACGGAAATGAGACGTCTGACGGAGTTACAGCTGATCCCAGATCAGTCATAACATTCAAACCCTGATCCCAGAGCAGCAGAGACACCGAGCAGATCTGAGCTTCATTAACTCCGTGTTCTCGTGGATCATGCATGAAGGGAAATGAAATCAAACAGATAACTTCACTGCTTTGTACAGAGACAAAAGAGAACATGTGAACAATGCTTTCATAATAATGTTGTATAAGAATTAAAACAGGCCTGCTCTCACACAGACAGTAATAACTCTGCATATGAATGTCCAGATCATATCATTCGCCTTCACTTTCACTGCGTGGAGAACACAATCAATGAAGTGAATGTCCAGGCCTTAATATTCTGCCAAACATCTGCCTTTGTGTTCAACAGAAAGAATGGCTTTCATTTTCAGATAAATTATTCCTTTATGAGATCAATATGAGATTCATATACATTCAGATACACTAATAAGAGATTTTTGGACAGTGGCGAAGCCTTAAACTCTTTCTTAAATGATGTTTTGATGCTGATTTTGAGTTCAGTCTGTTAGTGTGTGTGTGTGTGTGTGTGTGTGTGTGAAAGATATAAAGTCGATTTCTTGTTTGAGTGAATTCTGTTTGAATATCAATAGAAATATTTATGTAGTGGGATGATTTCTTCACACACTTCTGGTTTATCTTGTGTAATGTTTCACACTGCTCATACTTTACCAGGGGTTTATTAATCCTGGGTGATTATAATCTGATGTTTCACACTGTATGCTAATTTGCATATTTGCCGTGTTTGTGTCGTTTGATTGGACGAACCTAGCGTGGCCTGTTTACATTATGGCTCTAGCGTTGCATTTCCTCATTATTATGGAAGCATAAAAATTATGGAAATATAAAAAAGGTAATTGTGATTTTTTTGCTTCATAATTCTGATTTTGCATTCCGCAGTCCCAATATTTGGACTTTTTTCCTCAAAAATCTGAGTTTACATCTTGATATAATTCTGAGTTTACGTTCCAATATTTTTTCCTCACAGTTCTAAATTTACATTTCAATTTTTTGATTTATTTTTCATAATTCTGAGTTTACATCCCGATATTTTGAGATTTTCCTCATAATTCTGAGTTTGCATCCCGATATTTTGAGATTTTCCTCATAATTCTGAGTTTGCATCCCGATATTTTGAACTTTTCCTCATAATTCTGAGTTTGCATCCTAGTATTTGAGTTTTTCCTCATAATTCTTAATTTGCATCCCGATATTTCGAACTTTTCCTCATAATTCTGAGTTTGCATCCCGATATTTTGAACTTTTCCTCATAATTCTGAGTTTGCATCCCGATATTTTGAGATTTTCCTCATAATTCTGAGTTTGCATCCCGATATTTTGAACTTTTCCTCATAATTCTGAGTTTGCATCCTAGTATTTGAGTTTTTCCTCATAATTCTTAATTTGCATCCCGATATTTCGAACTTTTCCTCATAATTCTGAGTTTGCATCCCGATATTTTGAGTTTTTCCTCATAATTCTGAGTCTGCATCCCGATATTTTGAACTTTTCCTCATAATTCAGAGTTTTTATCTGAACTCCTCCGTTGGTGTTTGACACTGAAAGCACAGTTATCTCAGCTCCTGACTGTCGGGTGTGAAACGCTCCTCTCTCAGGCGAACAGCTGGATTTGAATGACAGGAGCTCTTCTGAAGTAAAAGCCCAGGTTAGTGAGACTGACTTGACTTTGAAAGCTCTGTTTAGCTGCGGTCACATTGAGAGCGTTCAGTAATGATGATGAATAAGCATGTGTTTACCTCCGGTGCTTCTTTATAGGGTTAGTGGATGTGATGAGATCATTCTAGCACTTAGTGAATGACTGTAATCCTGTTGAGACCCGCAGTGAAATACTGAGGCACTTCTGCCTCATTTACATGCTTTAAACACAATATCCGGAGCACTTCTTTCAGTCTGAAGAGTGATTGTGTTCCTACATTAGAAATCAAAGCGCTGCATGCACTGATCTGATTTCTATCTTTAATGCTGGAAACGCCGCTCAGTTTCTGCTTTAGCCCAGTTTTTTTGAGTCATTCTCATTCTTCACAAACGCTGCTTATTCCTCTTCTAGGCCTCAGATTTCCCTGATGTGTCCAGCACCTGCATCTTCTCCAGGGAAAACTGCAGCTGTGAAACTAGTTCATGTGTGGACCGAGTCTCTGATGAAGGTTTCTCTGGTTATTATGGTACTTTGTTTGTAATTTTATTGTATAAATGAACTGTGAGCTGCTTTTGTATTTATAAGAGCAGCTAAACGGGTCATTATTGGTTTTCAGTGTCTTTTGTGTCTTCAATAAAGATCATCATCTTACTGGCCTAAAATACTGAACAATATTGATTTTAAACTTGGTCCTACTCAAATAAGAAGATATCAACTTTAATTATACAAAAGTTGATTTAAAAAGGTTATTGAAAACATTTTACAACATTTTAAACTACCAAATATCTCCTTTTTCCTTTGCCTCCAGGATTTTAACACAACACTCATATCAGTCATATTTTCACAGTGTTGGGTAATTAATATTCTATGTGTTATTTTTCTTCAATTATTAAATGTACTATGTTCATAGTAGCAGTAAAAGTAATTTAAGCTGAAGCAGTGTATTTTAACTTCTTCAGTAATGTTTTACATTATTCTTTTGTCCATCTTATCAAATTTTTCACCGTGTCACGCATTTTTTTGTACAATAATTTCATAATGTCAGCAAAAAAAAAAAAAGCAAAAAACAACAACAACCACAAAAAACTAATAATTCATTGTCAAGAAAAAAAGTGTTAGCGTATAATGCATTACTGTAAAAAGCAAACAAAAACATCTTTATCTATTTGTATCTTTAAAAAAAGTAAAATGATGTGTTGGTGAGAAAAAACTTTTTTTTTCAGGGTGAACATATAAATAAATGTTTAAATTTCTATATAATTTTCTATAGATACTGTATCTATATATCTATATAACTTATTGCCTGATAAGCTGGTGAATTTTCTAAGATAATATAAACAATCCAAGTAAAAACACCTCTGTATCTTTAAATAAAATATAAACGAATAAACAAAAAACTAAAATAATATTTATTTCCCTTTTCCAGTGCATCATCTTACACATTTTTTTTTACTGACATTATATATTGCAAGTGGAAAATACATGAAAAAAACTATATATATATATAGATAGATAGATAGATAGATTAATCGCATACAAAATAAAAGTTTTTGTTTACATAATATATGTATGTGTATTGTGTATATTTATTATGTATATATAAACACACATACTGTATATATTTTGAAAATATTTACAAGTACATACATTTATATACTTATATTTTATATAAATATATTTAATATATAAACATAACATTTCTTTTTAATTCATACATCCACGTGTTTGTATTTATATATACATAATAAATATACAAAGTATACACATATATAATGTAAACTTTTATTTTGGATGTGATTAATCTTTTGACTGCACTTATTTATAAATATACATATATATATATATGAATAGCACAGTTATTTACATCTCCTTATCATGACTATATCAAAAGAATGTCATGTTCGAGCTGCAGGGAAGAGAAAGCCGAGGGCGAGTGAATGATGATGAGTGAAACAGCTCTGGTTTGGTTTTTTAGTGCATTAATCTGAGCTCAGAGAAGGTCATAAAGCTGAGGTCTTGATGAAGACGTGCTCAGATGATCTGTCAGGATAATGTGATCCCAGCATCACACAGAGCCATTATCACACGCTTCAATTAGCATATCAAAGATCATCTGCTCCATAAATACATGAAGTGACACGGCTGGACTCATTACAGACAGGAGCTGGTGAAGGTTATCGATGAGCGGCTCTCAGCGCTGAGTGGCACAATCACTCTGACATTTCTGCTGTTTGATGCTGTGACAAATGCCAGCGCTGTCAGCCAATCACCTTTAACTACACCTGAGCCAATCACACGGCTTAATTAGCTGAGCGTTGAACAATGAGAGATATGGAGATGAGTTAAAGGCTGGAAGTGAAGGTCCTGAATGAAGCCGCTGTGTCTGGAGGTCTTGACCTGATTTAAAGTGAATGGAGATCAGCTCATTAACCTCTCGAGTCTCGTTTCATGATGTGTCTGAGCTGCTGAACGATAAAAGACTATAAACTGATGATGGACTGGAGTCCAGACGAGTGCTTTTCTTTTAGTGAATGAAGAGCTTCAGAGGTGTTTTATCTGCTGTACAGGTCAATCTCACCAAATATATAGTTCATACTTCAGCCAAAACCAAATGAGAGAAAAAGACAATATATTGGTTTACAGCGGAGTAATCCTATTTTAGGACCAACAAGAATTGTTGCACTGTGACTATTTTCATGACTAATAAATGCATTTTAAATAAATTAAATTCCTGAAATGCATTCATACTAGTTTTTATATATATATATATATATATATATGTGTGTGTGTGTGTGTGTGTACATATATATATAATGAAGAGTTTATTTGTAAAAACAGATAACTCCGTTTTTTTAATTTTCAAAAATCGTGTTTTTTTTATTGTTTTATTGTGTTAGTTAGCTGTATTTTTAGTTATTTTTTAACCTAATAAAAAAATAAAAATAAAATAAAAAACAGTTTGAGATGAATTGGAATGCACAATGAAAATACTTGATTTTTGAAAATTGTTAACTTTTATTAGTTATCTGTTTTTGCAAATGAACTCTTCATACATTTTAACCAAATGAAGTTTATGTTAGGATGAACATTTCTCAAATTATAATTATGGTAATGCAGTGAGACTATTTTTCCTCAATGTTAAATGCTCATTTAAAAATAAAACTACTGAATTAATATAGTCATGCATTTTTCGCAAAATGTTGTCTTTTAGCAGTACATAAGCATATAGATGGACACAAAGCTATAGACATTAACTTGAAGACACTAATCAACAATTATGATTGTATTAATTTCATTCACTTTAAGTGAAATAATTGTTTTTTCCCTTTGATTTTGGGATGATTTATGACCTGGACATTTATCTCTACATACAGTTAATTTAACAGTGAATATGTGCAAATCACATTGATATCGAAGGACATGATTCACAGGGCTTAAATCTTATATATTAAATGGCTATTGCAAAAAAAAGGTTTTATTAGTATGGAAGTAAGAACAAGTTTTGAAGAAAAGATTTATTCAGTGTCAAAATATCACAATGACCACACATTCACCTGGCCAAGAGAGACGACTACAGATTACTCAAATCAAACGAAGAACATCGAGCCAGAACAAGTGCAGAAATTTACAGTTGAAATGTACAACGACTGCTCCAAATGAACAAAAATAAAACCAGACTGAGAAAAACAATTAGCTGAAATCGGTTCCTTATACAAACAGACTCCTGTGTGAAATTGATCCGGAAAGCTCTAAAATGACTTATAATTAACTACAGTTAATTAAACATAATATAAAATGTCAATATATTCAAAGCTTACAGTATCATTTGGGAAGCATTTATAAGCATGTATGGATCTCAAAGAACAAATCATAACCCAGGAATGAATTCAATACTAATACATCAGGAAGAACTAAACCACAAACAGCTTTCCTGTCTGTACTTTGATTAATCTAGCAGTACACATGTTGAGTTGCTGTCTGAATAATGAAGACTGGGCATCTGGTTTTGTCAGGATCTTGGGAAGCGTGTCTGAGGTAGAGTTAGTCCTGGCCCGGTTATCTTCAGCTACACACGAGTCGTCCAGAGCTGCTTTGACAAACAATACAAATCCTACAACGTCTGAAAAATAGACTCAGCAGTGTTGATTAAAGGCAGGAGATTGCACAGTAATTCACTTTTTGCTGAAATGTAAACATTATCTTCAGATCCTGTGAGGAATGACAAATAAATAAATAACCAAAAATACATTTGTGCTGTTCCACACCTGACTGACTGACTTTCTTCAGCAGAACAAGATATAATAAATGGTAATATGAACTGGGGCTGTTAAGCTACAAAATGACAAACTACCATAAAAGTAGTCAATAGGATACATCGGGGAAATATGAGATGGGAGAAAAATTATATTTCATACTGCGTTCTCGCACAAAAGTGTTGCTCCCCGAGAAATGTTGGGGGAGCAATTGAGCAAAACTTTACATGCAAACAAGTAAAACAAAGAAATTTGGAAAAAAGCAAAACCTAAGTGAGTAAAGGAGCCAATGTAAAGCACAAAGTCACAATTTTGACAAAATCTACATGGATGAATGTGAAACTTGATAAAAAGAGTGAAAGCAAAGTAAAAATGTAACATTTTGAAAAATTAATTTGGGTAAAATATAAATTTTATAATTAAATGAGCAAACAAAGTATAAATTCAAAATTAAAAAAATTTAAAATAACTTGGACGAAAGCAAAATTTGGAAAGATTTTCTTGAGTGAAAGAAAAACTTAATTAAAAAGAGTGAACAAAGTATGAATATAAAATTTTGAAAAAAAAAAAAATTTCTTGGACGAAAGTAAAACATCATTACTGATTAAATGAGTGAACCCAAAGTATATATAAATATAATTTTTTTTTTAAAAGTAAAGTAAAGTAAAATTCAAATTTAAAATTTTGAAAAAAATCTTTGATGAAAGCAAAATTTTGAAAAATTTTCTTAGGCAAAGGCAAAACTTTAGTGATTAAGTGAGTGAACCAAAGTACAAATTCAAAATTGTGAAAAAAATTATTCTTAGGCGAAACTAAAATTTAGAAAACATTTTCTTGAGCAAAAGCAAAAAGTAAAATGCAAAGTACATATTTTAAATTATGTACAATAAATTATTGGGTGAAAAAATTTTTTGAAAAATTTTCATAAGTGAAAGCAAAACTTCTAAATTTTGAAAAATATCTTCTTGGGCAAAAGCAAAACTTTAGTGATTAAATGTAAAGTACGAATTAAAAATAAATAAATAAATAAATAAAAAACTTGGACGAAGGTAAAACTTTAGTAATGAAATGAGCGAACGCAAAGTATAAATTAAAATTTTGAAAAAAATAATTATTTGGGTGAAAGTAAAATTTAGAAATAAATTTCATGAGCGAAAGCAAAACAGTGATTAAAAGAGTGAACACAGTAAAAAAAGTTTACAAGTTTTGCATGCAAATCAAAACTATGGTGCAAACGAGTGAATGCTTTGTTCAAATTAACGATTTTTAAAAGTTTCTTGGGTGAATGTCACACTCAAATTAGCACACTCAAAAACACTGAAATAATTTTTTATCCCATGTCATATTTTTCCATCACCATGTCCTTTTAGAGACTCTCTGTAGAAAGTCATACAGGTTTCGACCTTGAAAGTGAATTATGACAGAACTGTAATGTTTGAGTGAAATATTCCTTTAGGTACCTTAGTTAAAATATTCCGGTAACAAAAAAAGCATAAAAAATGCAGTGAATCTTGTTGAATTGCTTAGAAAACATTAACAAAGTGAAAAATATTCTGGTCTATTCTCATAAAAATCGCCGCATTGAACGAGGCAAAAGTCGATCGTACCGCATGGGGTAAAGTTTGAGAAGTGGCGTGTGAATCTATACAGTAGTGACGGAGAGGAAGGCGTTGTGGACTGCGGATCCCTCGGGCGCTTTCTCCCCGTGCGTCATCAGCTCCTGAATGGTCATCCAGTTGTCCAGGATCTTCTTGTTCCTCTTCTTCATCATCTTGCGGTGGCTGAGCTCGATGATGCTGGGCTCCGAGCGTCCCTCTCCGCTGCTGAGCGGATTCTCTCGCAGGCTCTCCAGCCGGCTCCGCTGCATGAACTCGCGCCGCCGCCGCTGCTCCTTGGCCCGCAGGAGGTGCTGCTTGCGCTGCTCTTTGCTCCAGTAGCGTCCCATCTTCATCTCGCTCATGGCGTCGTCATCGGTCGTCATGCCGCTGCTGCGCTCCTCCTTGATCTTGAGCGCTCGCTCCCGGAGGAGTCTGTCCCGGACGGGCCGCTTGGTGATGTACCTGCCACAAATATTGAGAAAAAGTACAGAATACTACTCTAGTAAAAGTATTAAAGGGTTAGTTCACCCAAAGGTGGGTGGGTGGTTTTGTCCAACAGTCCAAAAGACGTTAAATAAAGTGCATCCATCCATAATAAAACGTGCCTCACACAGCTCCGGGGGGTGAATAAAGGCCTAATGTAAAGTGTTTATTACATTTGAAATATGGATATGTTTCTTATAAAAATGCATGGATTCGCTACAGGAGGTCTTTATTCACCCCTCGGAGCCGTGTGAGGCACGTTTTATTATAGAGGCGCATGCTTTATTTGACATGTTTTGGACTTGTTGAACAGAAACACCCACCCACTGCAATGATAACGCTTGGAAGAGCCAGAACAATTTTTAATATAACTCTGATTGGATTCGTCTGAAAGAAGAAAGTTTGGAATGTAGTGAAGTAAAAGTTTCTTCAAAAATTAGGGATGTACCGAATGTTTGGCAACTGAAATTATTCGGCATAAAATAGCAAAAAAGACTGAAAAAATCGTACCGAAAAATGATGTGACGCGATCAAATAACAACAAAGACAAAACAGTAAAAAGCACATTTAATTTGGCTATTCTTCGCTTCGGCCAAGAATTTTCATTTCAGTGCATCCCTACTAAAAATACTCAGATAAAGTACAGTTACTTGAAAAATGTAGTTAAGTGCAGTAACAAAGTAAAAATACTTGGCTACCGCCCAGCACTGGTACCTGGTTCCGTCGCTCCGGACCTTCACCTTCCACTCCATCTTGGGTTCAGAAGGCCGGCTGACGAACTCCAGCGCCGTCTGCTGCTGGATCAGTTGCAGGTAGCTCTGGGGCCGTGGTCCCTCGGGCGTCTGCTCAGACTCGGAGGGGTTGCTGTGGTCGGGGCTGCCGCTCGGGGCATGCCGGAGCGCTAGCAGGTTCCTGCGGTTGGTCAGACTGACCCTGTGGTGCTCTGGAGAGCGGTCTGCGACGAGCGGCGTGCTGCGCGAACTCTCAGCCGTGTTATACGCACTCGAGCTGTCCTTGTCTGACTTCTCTGGACGCTTGCGGGGTCCCAGCTGATGCCTGCATGTAGGGATGGGTCTTGTTAAGGTTTTAACAGTATTACTACTCTTACCGATACTGCTTATCGGTAACTTATTGCTCTTACCAATACGTATTGGTAACTTATTACTCGTACCGATACTGCTTATTGGTAACTTATTACTCGTACCGATACTGCTTATTGGTAACTTATTACTCTTACAATACTGCTTATCAGCAACTTATTACTCTTACCGATACTGCTTATCGGTAACTTATTACTCGTACCGATACTGCTTATTGGTAACTTATTACTCTTACGATACTGCTTATCAGCAACTTATTACTCTTACCAATACGTATCGGTAACTTATTACTCGTACCGATACTGCTTATTGGTAACTTATTACTCTTACGATACTGCTTATTGGTAACTTATTACTCTTATGATACTGCTTATCAGCAACTTATTACTCTTACCGATACCACTTATTGGTAACTTATTACTCGTACCGATACTGCTTATTGGTAACTTATTACTCTTACGATACTGCTTATCAGCAACTTATTACTCTTACCAATACGTATCGGTAACTTATTACTCATACCGATACTGCTTATTGGTAACTTATTACTCTTACGATACTGCTTATTGGTAACTTATTACTCTTACGATACTGCTTATTGGTAACTTATTACTCTTACGATACTGCTTATCAGCAACTTATTACTCTTACCGATACTGCTTATTGGTAAATTATTACTCTTACGATACTGGCAATTGGCGACTTATTACTCTTACGATACTACTTATCGAACCAGTACTTTAACGGTATTCTTATTGGTACTTTTTATTATAAACAGTCAAACCAAAAATTATTCAGACGCTAGATATCATTTTTGATATTTTTTTACTAGTGGGTGCAGTACACTATAGTTCATTTGTGTCCCTGGAGCACAAAAGCAGTCATAAGTAGCACAGGTATATTTGTAGCAACAGCCAACAATACATTGTATGGGTCAAAATTATACATTTTTCTTTTATGTCAAAAATCATTAGGATATTAAGTAAAGATCATGTTCCATGAAGCTATTTTGTAAATTTCCTACCGTAAATGTATGAAATTTTATTTTTGATTAGTAATATACATTGCTAAGAATTTCATTTGAACAACTTTAAAGGTGATTTTCTCAATATTTTGATTTTTTTTTTGCACCCTCAGATTCCAGATTTTCAGTTTCAATCAATAGTTGTATCTCAACCAAATATTTTCCTATCCTAACAAACCATACATCAGTGGAAAGCTTTTTTATTCAGCTTTTATTCAGATGATGTATAAATCTCAATTTAAAAAAATTGACCCTTACGACTGGTTTTGTGGTCCAGGGTCACATTTATGTAAGTGAGGATAGCAAAATTAAATAAACTGTGACATATTATATCCAAAAATTCTTCATACAGTGGACTACCAGTAAAATGTATAAACATTTGGGATCAAAAATTTGATTTGACACTTTGACCTGACCGTGTTTTGTTACATACCTTTCTATCAAAGTTATCTGACATTATCAAGATGAATTTGTTCTGACACAGTTTAACTCTTGAGTTCTTCTCGTATTTTATTACCATTTTCTAAACTATTATATAGTACTGTGCAAAAGTTTTAGGCCACTAGTATTTTCAGCAGCTTAAAGTGGTTTTAAGCCAGTTATTTCTATATTTTGCTGTAGTGTGTCAGGAGGAAATATCAGTTTACATTTCCAAACATACATTTTGCCATTAATTGTAATAATCCAGCGAGATTTTTGAGATCTGATCTGATCATCATCAGTCTGTCTGGAATGACATGAAGAAACAGATCAAACTGAGACAGACTAAATCCAGAAGAACTGTGTCTCCAAGACGCTTCAAGAAACCTACCTGCAAAGCTCCTGAGAAACTCTGCTCAAGTGCAGCGAGGACAAAAGCTGCTTTAAACACAAAGGATGCTCACAACAAATGTTGATTTCATTTAGTTAATAGAAGATAATTGATAAAGAAAATCAATTTTTGCCATTATTTGTGACAGTATCCTCATTTTACAGCATTTTTACCCAAGTGCCTCAAACTTTTAGGTTTTGCCACCATGCCTACCTTCATGATGCTCTGGCACTCCATCTGGATGCTGCGTAGCTCCTCGCTCAGCATCCGCAGCTCGTGCTCCACACCGTTGCACTGGATGCTGCTGTAGAACAGGTCGTACTCGCCGCCGTTACGGATCTGACACTTCAGCTCCAGCAGCTTCTCCGCTCCGTCCGCAGAGCTCCGGCCCGACAGACACCGCGACAGCTGCTTCTGGATCTGAGCAAGGACAGTGTTCTCTGGGTCCATGCTCTTCTCCTGACTGTAGGAGCAGGACGCTGTGATGCTTTCCTCTTGAGTTGCTGTGGCCTGTGGGGAGATTCTGAGTGAGAATCAATCAAGCTAAACCAGAGTCAACTGAGACTTCATTAGTGAGTTTCCATGTTCATTTGGGAGATGGTAGGAATGCATGATTATCTGCTTTTGTTTGAATGTTCAGATAAACTCATATACAACAAGAAATGATTCAGAATGTTTATCTATTATTCTTTCATTTCTAACATGAGCAATGCACTGCAAAAGTTTTTGTTTTTTAGTACAAATATGTGACCAAAAAGCAGTCATAAGCAGCACAGGTATATTTGTAGCAATAGCCAACAATACATTGTATGGGTCAAAATTATAAATTTTTCTTAAATATTAAATATTAAATAAAGATCATGTGAAATTTTTTTAATTTTCTACGGTAAATATATCAAAACTTAATTTTTGATTAGTAATATGCATTGCTAAGAACTTCATTTGAACAACTTTAAAGGCAATTCTCTCAATATTTAGATATTTTTGCACCCTCAGATTCCAGGTTTTCAAATAGTTGTATCTCAGCCAAATATTGTCCGATCCTAACAAACCATACATCAATGGAAAGCTATTTATTCAGCTTCCAGATGATCGTATAAATTTCAATAAAAAAAATACCCTTATGACTGGTTTTGTGGTCCAGGCTCACATATATAAACATTATTGCTTGAGAGCAATAATTGAGTAATGTTTTCTGAAAAATCTAAATTAAGTGAGTTTACTCTTCAAAAAGAACAAATATCTGCCAGCGGGGTCAAAATAACAAACAAAAAACAACAACCTTAATTCAAAATGAAAATCCAATGGTTTAAAATATAAACTCTATAAACATATTTTTTGTTAGAAAGAAGATTTTACATCTTTTTTGCTTATCAAATAAATAAATAAATAAATATATATTCATTAATATTAATTTAGGAACATTTAGATATTTGTACTGGAAAACAAGACTTAAATTACTTAAACTTTAAGTAAAATGAACATGAAAGCAGAAAAAATCAAATCTAATTCAAAATATGAAAAAATGATCGTTTATTTTCATATTCTGAATAGGATTTGCTTTATATTTTTTTCTGTTTTCTTGGCCGAAATGTTGCCTTGGCAGCTAGCTAAAATAAGTGTACATTTTTTCCAGCACGAACATTTAAAAGAAACCAAAGTTTACAGCTTAAGTACGTGATGATTGGTTTCTCTGACCTTCTCGTCTTCCTCTCGAGCCGCTCTCTTCATCTCCTCCTCCTCCTCCTCTCTCCTCTGCTCCTCCAGCATCTCCATCTTCAGCTCCTCTAAGAACTCGCTGTGCTCGTCCTCCAGCCACGGCTCCTCCTGAAGAGGAAGCACACAGAACATCAAGCTCTTTTGGCCCGTTATGACGGTTCATGGTGACATTACATTAAGCCTCATCTGAACAAACAAACTTCAAACATGTCAGATTCAGTGAAGATCTGTCAGTGTTACCATGGAAACGGGAATCTGACTCAGTGTCTGTTCACTCCCATGATGCACTGCGAATGATGTAACTGGATCAGCTGCTCTACACGGCCAGTCTTAGGCCATAAAAACATTGTGGGAATGTTGTTTTGAAATGTTTCTAAAACATTAAAATGTCACAAATTGTTGTGATTAGAACGTTATTTAAAGATTAAAATGTGTCTTAGAATGTTCTAATTTCATTTTCACCCGTAATATAACAGCATCTTAATGTTTATTTTCTTATTCTGAGAAATCATGAAAATATACTAAAGTGTGTGTGTGTGTGTGTGTGTGTGTGTGTGTGTATACCTGCATTTCTGGTCTTGCGACCAGCAGCACAATATTCCTGCATTCTTCATTTGAGAAAACGGCCACTGCTTCCTGTCTGTCCTGAACATCCCGCCCATTTATCTGTCAATCACACACATCAGCCAATGAGACGCAGCGTTACATTACTACACTGCGAGAAATGACGTTCATTGCACACGGACTCCGAAATTTTCGTATGCATTTTTTCGTGTTCGTTATCCTAAAAATTTGTTGCGCACAGAAACCTTGCACACCGAGTCCGATGCATATTAATTAATCCGTTGCGAAATAATTAGCAAAACAGTACTAAATGGAGTCGTCAAGCATTGAGGATGATTTTGTTGTCCTCTCGCTTCTTAAAAAGAGAAACAGTGAGGAAATATTGGATCCATCCTATCCTGAGATATAGAGAGGAACGAGAGGAGAGCAGCGGGATTATTACGGGAGACTCAAAGCTTACTTCAGGATGTCAGTGGCTCAGTTTGATGCTTTGCTAGAGATACTAGAGCCACATATTAAAAAGAAGACCACTAATTTCTGTGAGCTCAGTGTGCAAGGATCTATACAGTGCTTTGTGCTGCGAGACGAAGTGGATGAATTTGACAATCACCATTCTGGATTTTGGCGTTTGCTTGTACGGTGGCTCTGAATCGTCAAGAAACCTCTCAAAATGCTTGCTACAAATGCGCAAAATGGAGAAAATCGAACCCGATCCGAATTTTTTTATGACGGACGAAAGTTTCGGAGGCAGTGTGTAAATGTGATTGACATAACGTGAGGTCGAATTTATTTTTCAACGTGCAAAAATTTCAGACGGAAATTTCAGACTCGGTGTGGAATGGCCTTCACTCAGTATTGTCTTGTTTTCCAGGACAAATATCTAAACATTCCTAAAACAATATATACATACAATATATACACTGTAAAAAAAAAAAAAAAAAATGGGCAAACTTAAAAGTTTGAGGCAACCAGCTTTAGCAGATTTTTGAGTTTTCTCAAGTTATTTTTTAGGAAATTTCTCTCAACTTTTTGTTGTATAAACTTAAAACAAGAAGTTGAGAAAACTCAAAAATCTGCTGAAGCTGGTTGCCTCAAACTTTTAAGTTTGCCCATTTTTTATTATTTTATTTTTTTTACAGTGTATTGTGGAGTCTTGTTTTCTGGAAAATAATAATAATAATAATAATAATAAAAAAATTTAATTAAGTGACTTTTTGTTGAAAACAAGAAAAAATATGTCAGTGGGGTCAGAAAAATGTATTCATATAATTCTTAATTCAAAGGGGAAACAAGATTATATTTCTGACCTCACTGGTAGATACTTATTTTTTTTTTAGTAAAAAAAAAAAAAAAATCACTGAATTTTTTTTTAGCATTAATATGTCTTTATTTAAGAATGTTTAGATATTTGTACTGGAAAACAAGAGAAGAAAAAACTCCATGAGTCTGGTAAACTCTAACAGGCCATTAAAAAAAATAAAAAAAATAAAAATAATAATAATAATATTATATACTGTATATATCAAGATGCATTTACTTATTAACCTAATTTATTTAGTCTTGTTTTATGAAAAATTATCAAAATTAACTTTATGCTTAAAATAAGTACAAATATATGCCAATGGGGTCAAACATAATAATCTCGTTTTCCCTTTTAATTTGCATTATTTTTCTGAGCCAATTGGCAGATATTTGTTCTTGTTTCATGCAAAAACGCACTTAAGTTTGACACATTTTTCTGTAATTTTGTATCTCCAGTAAATGTTTTGCAACATGTTGCAACGTGAATTTTCTCATCTTCAAGTTTTTCTGTTTCATTCGTTGCTGCAGAATCAGCACGTGTGATCCTGAGGCGTGTGAGATCACAGATGATTTTATTGGGAAGTACAGAACCCGTGGAGAGGGTCTCAGAAACACCTCGGGATGTTTTCCTGAGCATCAGACCGCAGCTAAAAATACACCGGCATCAGAGTAACGATCCTGACAGGACCCCTGCTCTCCCTCAGGTCCTGTAGCTGACGGTGTAATGTGCCGCTGTTGAACTCAATGAGCCGCTCGGCGCAGACAATAGCAACACAGAGGTAATGAGTGAAAGGTGAAGTTACCTGTAAAATACGGTCGCCTTCTCGGATTCGACCGTCTCGTGCAGCAATGCTGTTCGGCTCGATCTGAGAATGAAAGCAGCAGATTTCACGTTTGAATAGTTCTGAAGCTCCAGAAGGAAAAACCATGCATTAAGAGCTGGGGTGTGAAAACTTTTGAACAGAATGGAGATGTGTAAATTTTTCTTATTTTGCTTAAATATCATATTTTTTTCATTTAGTACTGCCCTTCAGAAGCTACAGAAGATAGTTACATTAGTTCCCAGAAGACACAATAAGTTAAATTTACCCCGATCTTCAAATTCAAAAGTTTTCACCCCCCGGATCTTAATGCATGGTTTTTCCTTCTGGAGCATCAGTGACTGTTTGAACCTTCTGTAATAGTTGCATATGAGTCCCTCAGTTGTCCTCAGTATGAAAATATGGATCTTAAAATCACAAAACAAAAAAACACAGCTGTGCATCATTAAGAATCAAGGGGGTGTAAACTTTTGAACGGGGTCAATTTTATAAATTCAACTATTATTTTCTCTTACTATAATGTAAATGTATTTTATGTGAAATATCTTAATCAGGTCAGTACTAAATAAACAATAACATGCATTTTGTATGATCCCTCTTATTTTGTTAAAATAATTAACATTTTGCAGATTCTGAAAGGGGGTGTAAACTTTTGACCTCAACTTTCAAGTTTTAGTTAACTATAATCACGCTGATTAAAACAAGAACAAACATCAGCCATTGAGCTCACATTTATTTTTCTGAGCCCACTGGCAGATATTTGTTCTTGTTTTAAGTCAGATTTTGGTCAGATTTTCAGAAAACATCTTAATATCTGAAGCCATTTTGCTTCTCCAGTAAATGTATCTTGATTTAAAAATGTTTAGATATTTATACAAGAAAAAAAAAGTCAAAAATAGAAGAAAGGAAATCATGTTTTTGCAGTGAAAGTAGCGTTACGTCATTCGCAGTCTCTGATTGGTGGAATTCGTTTCACAGAATCATGGGTAATGTAGTTTTTCACTAACATAATTCTTTAGAAACAACTGATGGCTTTAATGGACGCTTATACCATCGATTAACAACCTCTAGGTCTTCTTTAAAGAGTCCTATTGAGAAAATAAATGGGATTGTTTTTACTCCCAGAACCGACTGCTGTGCTTCATAGAGACGCATCCTTTAACAGCCAATCAATGACTGTCTGATCCGTCCAATCAGAGTTGAGTTGAGTAGTCAGAGTGAACATCTAAGTAATGAATGAACAGTGTGTCTCATCTTTCTCTTTCTGTCTGGTGTAACGGGCCGTTCATCACGGCAGCGCTGTAATATCACTGATATCACGCTCTCTGCTCTTCAATTTTATGGAGTGGAGATTTTAATAAGCCTGTAAGCGCTGACGGATCTGTATTCGCTCGCACACGATGAATCTGAGACGACTTCTAATGAAGCCCAGAACACAAACACTCACTGAAACACCAGATATTACTCTCTGTGTGTGTGTATATCAGTCTAATATGCTGCTTAAGAAACATTTCTGATTATTATCAATGCTGAAAACAATTGTGCTGCACAATATTTTTGTGGAAACTGTGATACATTTTATTTTTCAGGATTCACAGATGAATAGAAAGTTCAAAAGAACAGCATTTATTTGAAATGGAAATCTTTTGGAACATTATATATGCCTTTACTGGCACTTTTGATCAATTTAAAGCATCCTTGATGAATAAAAGCATTTTTTTTTTATGGTAATGTATCACAGTTTCTACAAAAATATTGTGCAGCACAACTGTTTTCAACATTGATAAGTTTCTTGAGCATCAAATCAGCATATTAAAATTATTTCTGAAGATCATGTGACACTGAAGACTGCAGTAATGATGCTGAAAATTCAGATATGATCACAGAAATAAATTACAGTTTTACAGATATTCACATAGAAAACAGCTATTTTGAATTGTAATAATATTTCACTATTTTTACTATGTTTTTTTAATTACATAAATGCAGCCTTGATGAGCAGAAGAGACTTCTTTCAGAAAACATTAAAAAATCTTAGTTGTGCAGATGTATATAGACCGGGGCTAGTTGTCACACACTCCATATCCCGGCAACTATCAGATTTTGTTATTTTGTTCATTTAGATTGTATTTCGTGTACTTTTTTTAAATTAACAAAAGCAGGATCATCCCATTGTGACAACTTACCCCATATGCTGTAACAACATGCTGTCGAGCTCAAAGTGTGTTCAAATGTTTGAATGTTTTCAATACCAATATAAATATTCAAAAGCTTGATTTCCCTACAGTGAAGACTTCAACGTTTGTGTCAATCAACAGAAAATGGCTTCAATATTCACCAGAATGAAGTGTGACAACTAGCCCCGGTGTCTCCTACACAGTAAATGAATTCATAATTCAGTATCAAAGACATTTTATGATCAAATGTAAGACTTCGTGATTAAAACTACATCTGAGTGTTAAGTATGAGTGTTTATGTCGCTCTAATGAAGGTTTATAACCAGTCGACACAAACATGTTTAATATTGATATCAGGAGCGGAGCATCAAGCCAAGCGTCTCGTGAGATGAGTGCATGCTTGCGTTGGTTCCTGGAGCTCGTGTGCAGTCAGTGTGTGATGATTCAGACGGTGGAAAGAAGCGTTTGTGTTTGTGGCGCACCTCGCTGATGTAGATGGCGAGGTCCTCTTCCTCGTCTGTCCTGTAGCACAGCGTGAGTCCCAGCTTCTCCTGACTGCTCAGTCGCCGCAGCTCCACCTCCTGCAGAGACAAGAGACCCCCTGCATCTCTATCAGATACACAAGACCTGATGCATCTCTGTCACACACACACGCACAGCTGCGGGTAAAGAGCTCTTATTACACATACTAAAAATGTTATTGATATAAATAGATGATGCTAACCCTGGAACGACATATAAAACTACCTAATTCTGCTTAATGTAACATATAATCATTGCAGTTAGTAGTGTTCACCGTCTGTTTGATTGCGTGTAATTTGTAACTAACTGCATGATTTTTACTGTACATTTCTGCCATAGTCACCACTAATAACCTACTGCTAAATGTAATGTAGAAACTTAAAATTTTCTGTAAAGCTGCTTTGCAACGATTGGTATCGTGAAGAGCACTATACACATAAACTTGAATTGAATTAGTATGGAGTTTTGCATGGATTGTCTTTAGTCTAAAGATGCTTTAATATCGTTAATATGTTAAAGGTGCATCAGTGAAGACGACTCCACTGAAAAAAAATAGTGCAGTGGATTTATTGTAGGTTTTATTTATTTTATTTTATTTTATTTTATTGATGTAGAACTTACTTTAAACGTGGTTTTTTTTTTTTTTTTGGATTTTAAACAATTTTTGGTATAATTTTTTGATGTGGGATTTAGCTATTTTAGAGCAATTCATTTAAAAAATGTATATATGTAAATATATGTATTTTTTTGGCATAAGATTTACTTTTATTTTTTGGTGTAGGATTTACTTGAATTTTTATTTTTTTTCAATTATTTATTTATTTTTTACATTTTTTATGTATTTGTTTGTATTTATTTATTATTATATTTTGGTATAGGATTTACTTTAAAACACTTTATTTTCTGATGTAATTTTAAACAATAAATAGATTTTCACTAAAATTGCTTGTAAATCTAACAAATAATTAAAAAAGAAATAGTAAGTATCACATTAAACTTTTGACGTAGAAAGACTGAAACAGTATTTTATGACTATATAAGCATTTTAAAACATACTACAAGAAACTTTATTTTATTTACAACAAAGATTTACATGTTTGTTTTAAAACAAGATTTGCATGTTTTATATCTTTTAGATAAAAACATAAATTTTGACTAAAAAAGTTAATTAAAATTTTTTAAATTGGCTCCTTTTGAGGTTGAAAGTTAAAGAGTTAAATCATATTTCATGTTGTTAATGTTGCATATAAAGATGAAACATCCTGAAAATAGAAATACTATAATATAATATAATAATAATAATAAAAGCAGAAATGAACTCTTTCCCAGCACGTCAAACACTGATCAGCGCTTCGAAGCCTCTTCTGAGGAAAACTGATGTTTATTTTGTAAATAAGTTTGTAATAATGTTAATGAGTATTCATTTATTCAATCGCTCTGGGGGTCGCTGTGAATCCCGCGATACAGATGAAAAATTAATGCGGTGTTTCAGTGAGGAAAACTGGAGAATCATTGACAACACGAGCTCAATAACTCAAACACACAATCAGATCAGAGTCAATCAGAGTCCTTTCAATCAGCAAAACCTCTTCAGGTTCAGCAAACGGTGTGTTTGAGAGACGCAGGACGCCCCCGCAGGTGAAATCACGCATGGCTAGCGCTCAGGATCACGCAGGAGTCACAGAATCATTATTTCATCTGCAGACGTCCAGCGGCTGAATGATCACACGCCTCGCAGAGAAACCTCCGGAACGCGCAATAGCAGTAATGAAAACCGCACTGGAACAATGGTGCAAGGTTTACTTTGAAACATTTTTGTGTGCATTGTTTATAGAATTTACTTTATTTATTTTGTGTGCGTGTAATTATTTTTGGATCTGCTTACATTTTTTTTTTGTAATTATTTATTTATTTATTTATTCATTCATTTGGTGTAAGATTTAAATTAAACAATTTAATTTTTTGGTTTTGTTGTAATGTTTCTGGTGTATAATTTACTTTAAACATTTTTATATATTTATTCATTTATTTAGGTGCAATTTTTTGGTGCAAGATTTAAATTAAACAACTTATTTATTTAAGTGTATTTTTGGTGGAGAATTTATTTTAAACAATCATTCATTCATTTGGTCTTACATTTAAATGAAACTATTTTATTTTTTGGTTTTGGTGTAATGTTTTTGGTTTTGTAAATGTTTATGGATTTACTTTAAACATTTTTATATATTTATTTATTTAGGTGTAATTTTTGGTGCAAGATTTAAATTAAACAATTTCATTTATTTATTTTTTTGTAATATTTTGTGTTTAATTTACTGTAAACTATTATTTTGGTGTGTTTTTTTGTTTTTGTTTGTTTTTGTTTTTTTTGGTGTAGGACTTATTTTAAACAAAGAAACAAAAAAGTAAATAAATAGATTTTCACTCAAATATTGCTAGTATATTGAAATAATGATAAAGAAACAGCAAATATCACACTTAATTCAATGTGAAATTTTAAAGCAGAAAGACTGCAATAGCATTTTCTGGTATAAGATGTTTTTGGGGTCACGCAGGAGTCAGAGGATCCATATTTCATCCGCAGACGTCCAGCAGCTGAATAATTACACGCCTCACAGGAAATCCTCCAGAACAGAGGAGCAGAAACACGCAGAGAGAGTCCGGCAGAAACACCTGCAGCGGAGACTCAAACACAGCGCCAGACTGCTCCAGACGAGCCTCAGATCGCGCACAGAGTATCAGTCGTGTGTTAATGTACTGTACTTCAGACGTGTGTTAAGTGCTGTGTTTACTTCCTCGAGCATGAAATCACACACACTGTAATATGATCAGAGCTCAAGACCGAAGCGTGAAGATCGCGGTCTCATATATATATTACACCTGCTCTGCGTTAATGACTACAGACAGAACACAAATACACACACAAACCTGCTGTGAGGAGCACACACACCTTCAGATATTATATGTGACCCTGGAGCACAAAACCAGTCATAAGGGACTTAAATTTTTTTAAATAAGCTTTCCATTGATGCATGGTTTGTTAGGATCGGACAATATTTGGCTGAGATACAACTATTTGAAAATCTGGAATCTGAAGGTGCAAAAAAATCTAAATATTGAGAAAATCACCTTTAAAGTTGTCCAAATGAAGTTCTTAGCAATGCATATTACTAATCAAAAATTACGTTTTGATATATTTACCGTAGAAAATGTAAACATTTTCTTCATGGAACATGATCTTTATTTAATATTTAATATTTAAGAAAAATTGATAATTTTGACCCATACAATGTATTGTTGGCTATTGCTACAAATATACCTGTGCTGCTTATGACTGCTTTTGTGCTGCAGGGACACAAATATGAATGTTCTTTGAATGTTCAAAATGTTTTTTGATTATGTGAATCTTAAAGGAACATTCTATTTTAGAATTTTGCAAACATGTGAACGTTACATAATGTTCTCTGAACCTTCCGAAGCAACTTGTAACATTTAAAAAAAACGTTGCTACATAACTGTTGGAGTAAAACGTTTCAGAGAAGTAACATTCACAACCTGTTGTATACATAATGTTTCTGTGGTAATGTTTCGAGAGCGTAATTTAAGACCAGAGAACAAAAATGTGTTCCAAGAAATTTTAATAAAATTTAATGAAGTTATGAAAACGTTATTTCTGAATGTTCACTGAATGTTCAAAACGTCCAGTATTTATTTATTTATTTATTAAATGTTTAAAAAAAAAATTTCTTGGTTATGCGAGCATTAAGGGAACATCCCATTAATAATTTTCCAAACATTATGGGAACTTTACTTTTAAATGTTCTCTGAAAAATCTGTAACAAGTAGCAACATTTGAAAAATGTCAGATGAACATCAGCTAAAGCGTTTCAGAAGCAATGTGATAAAAGGCCCCAATGTTTAATGAATAGTTACGCAGCAGAAAGGAGAGAGGAAGCCAGAAAACACTGTATTTTTTGTTTTCCAGTAGAAATATCAAGATACGTTTACTTCAGAAGAGAGTTACTCTGAACAATGCATTAAATGAGTGAGTTTTGTTTAAAACGAGAACAAATATCTGAGCCCATTGGCAGATGTTTGTTCTAGTTTTAAGCATAAACTCATTTAATTTTGATTCATGTTTGGCTTCTTCTGTAAATGTATGTTGATCTGAGAACGTTCAGATATATTTGTACTGGAAAACAAGACAAAAACGCCAAGTAAGAATTTTATTTTTCATTAAACTGTTAATGCAATCCAGAATGCTCCTAATCCAATCAGAATTGAGAGAAGCGTGAGTTTAATGAGTCTCCTGTAACGAGCGGTTTTGATGACTGTCCCGTTCATCAGCTTCATTTGTCACTGACGGATGATGACAGATGATCTCATCAACTTTCTCTGGAGCGTCACAAGCACAGATGAGCTGTGGATGATGATAAACTCACACTGAAGCGAGTCTGAATTTAGGCCAGAGGCATTGTGGGAAGGAACAGGTTTGATTTAAGCAGGTTTGATTCTTTTGAATGCATGAATGGAAGTCTTTGGATAAAAGTGTCCACCAAATGCACAAACATATGTAATATGTGACCCTGGAGCACTAAAGCAGTCATAAGCAGCACAGGTATATTTGTAGCAATAGCCAACAATACATTGTATGGGTCAAGATTATACATTTTTCTTTTATGCCAAAAATCATTAGGATATTAAGATCATGTTCCATGAAGATATTTTGTATATTCTCTACCGTAAATATATAAAAACTTAATTTTTGATTAGTAATATGCATTGCTAAGAACTTCATTTGAACAACTTTAAAGGAGATTTTCTCAATATTTAGATTTTTTTGCACCCTCAGATTCCAGATTTTCAAATAGTTGTATCTCAGACAAATATTGTCCGATCATAACAAACCATACATCAATGGAGAGCTTGCTTATTCAGCAGTTTTCATAATGTTGGCAAAGCATTCTCAGAGTCAGCACATATTTTTGTCAGCTGGAATCAGCCTCACGCTGATATTGCTTCAGTGTATCTGGGATCAAACTGGAGTTTAAAGGGTGTCGTGTGTTATTTATAAACTCCTCACTGATTTGGGCTCATGAGCAGAGAAAACTCAGCGCTGCGGGTTCATCAGCGGACGCCCGCGGGACACACTCACGCTCTGATTGGGACGGCCGTTATTAATGAAGGAAGCTCACCTCGTACTCAAAGTCTTCGGTCCTCTCGGCGTCCGCCGCCATGTTGGAGAGATACTCGCTGCCCTCGAAGTACTCCTGATCCATCGTGTGCAGAGAGTGACAGCTGACCAGAGGACAAACACAGATCTCATTAACATCGTCTGAGACACACAGACACGGCTCAGATTGATGTGCATTTCTGCAAGCAGTCTGCTGTATTGTTTCCACCACGAGACATTTCAGACACAAAGACATCGTTTCTCGCAGTTCTGAGCACTGTGTGATAAAAACTTGGTATAAACTTGAACAAAAGTCAGAAATGTGAGATAAAAAGTCTCAGTTACCTTTATTTATTTATTTTTACCCTTTGCGGAAAACAAAAAACTGTCACTGAAAGTCATAAATCTGAGTTTATGTCTTGCATTTTTGACGTTTGAATCTCGCAGTTCTGAGTTTATATCTCACAATTCAGACTTTTTTCTCAGAACTGTGAGAATTCAGTCAGAATTGTGAGATTAAAAAAAGTCGCAATTACCTTTTTAATTTAATATGTGCCAGAAGCAAAAAACAGAACTGCAAGATGTAAACTCATAATTCAGAGAAAAAAGTCAGAACTGTCATATAAAAGTCACAATTACCTTTTTATTTTATTTTATAACAAACAAAAAACTGAATTGCAACATTAAAACTCAGAATTGCATGAAAAAAGTCTGAATTGTAAGATAAAAAGTAAATGTAAAAGATTAAAAGTATAGAACACTTTTATTCCGTGGCAGAAAGGAGCTGTTATAAAGATCTCGTTGATTTACATTACAAGCATCAGTTTCATCATATCTCAGCGTCTGCAGCAAACTGCATATTTTTTGCTCAGTTTGAGTCTCTGAATAAAACTGAGCTGTTTTTCCTTCATGTTCTTATATTAGACTATATGAACCATAAAAGCCTGATGAGTCTAATAAGCTCTATCTATCTATCCATCCATCCATCCATCCATCCATCCAATCTCTTTCCATCTATCTATCTATCTATCTATCTATCTATCTATCTATCTATCTATCTATCTATCTATCTATCTATCTATCTATCTATCTATCTATCCATCCATCAACCATGTCTCTCAACTCACTGCAACAGTGTTTGATATTAGTGTCGTTAAACTAATGAAGTGATACAACTAGTGCTGTCAAACGATTAATCGAAATTAATTGCATGCAAAATAAGTTTTTGTTTACTTAGTATGTGTGCACTGTGTACATTAATTATGTATATATAAATACACACCCATGCATGTATATATTTAAGAAAAATATGTTGCTTATATATTAAATATTTATATATAATATAAATATGAACATAAATATATGCATGTAAATATTTTCAAAATATATGCTGTATATGTGTGTATTTATATATACATAATAAATACACACAGATATATTATGCAAATAAAACTTTTATTTTGGAAGCGATTAATTGCGATTAATCGTTTGATAGCACTAGATACAACTTTAAAGGTGATTTTCTCAATATTTTGATTATTTTGCCTACCGTAAATATATCAAAACTTCATTTTTGATTAGTAATATGCATTGCTAAGAACTTCATTTGAACATTTTTAAAGGTGATTTTCTCAATATTTTGATTGTTTTGCACCCTCAGATTCCAGATTTTCAAATAGTTGTATCTCAGACAAATATTGTCCGATCCTAACAAACCATACATCAATGGAAAGATTATTTATTCATTTTCATTTTCTTTACTCTGGAATGTTCTCAGAACGTTCTGAAACCAGTAGTGAGTAATAATGTTTAAAAAAACAAAACAAAAAAAACTAAAATGTTCCATGAACGCTACATAAATATCATTTTTTGTGCTGTTTTGTGAATTCCCAGCAAAAACAACTATAACATGAGATATACCAATAAAATGCTATAAAACGTCTCATTGCACAATATGAGTTTCGGAGCTCTATATATTTGCTCAGGGAGAGCGACGGGGTCACATGTGGAGAAGAACAATATTGAAGCGCAGGAGGCGGTGAAGAACGAGCGCAGAGACTGCAGATGTCACAAACACACATCATGCATCTTCTCTAGAGATGAGAATTGAATTGTGCATCAGAAGAAATGAAGCTCCTGTCATGTGCGGCTGCTCAGAGTCTAATTCATCTTTATAAATCTGCTGTGCTGTCTCTGCGTGACTCGCGTGTCTGTGTTTTCTTGAGGCTGTGCTGAGATGTAATCTGTGCTTGTGCACACACAGCTGATCGTGTTCATTAGCATGCGCCAGCGTCTCGGACGCCTCAGATCCGGGTTCTCTACAGTCAGGAGGGTTTATGATCTGCGGTTTATGGTTTGTTGACTCTATAAAGCTGATCAAACCAGCCTCATCACGACTGGATT